>NW_026525575.1:0-87334 GCF_943737925.1 Anopheles nili | reverse complement strand
TTTTTTTGTACATCCTCGATCTGAAAAAATTTTTTTAGTACATCCTCGATCTAAAAAATTTTTTTAGTACATCCTCGATCTAAAAAAAATTGTTTTAGTACATCCTTGATATGAAAAAATTTTTTTTAGTACATCCTCGATCAAAAAAAAATTTTTTTAGTACATCCTCGATCTAAAAAAATTTTTTTTAGTACATCCTCGTTCTAAAAATATTTTTTTAGTACATCCTCGATCTAAAAAAATTTTTTTAGTACATCCTCGATTTAAAAAAAAATTTTTCTAGTACATCCTCGATCTAAAAAAATTTTTTTTAGTACATCCTCGATCTAAAAAAATTTTTTTAGTACATCCTCGATCTAAAAAAATTTTTTTAGTACATCCTCGATCTAAAAAAAATTTTTTTAGTACATCCTCGATCTAAAAAAATTTTTTTAGTACATCCTCGATTTAAAAAAAATTTTTTTAGTACATCCTCGATTTAAAAAAATTTTTTTAGTACATCCTCGATCTAAAAAAAATTTTTTTTAGTACATCCTCGATCTAAAAAAATTTTTTTAGTACATCCTCGATCTAAAAAAATTTTTCTAGTACATCCTCGATCTTAAAAAATTTTTTTAGTACATCCTCGATCAAAAAAAAATTTTTTTAGTACATCCTTGATATGAAAAAAATTTTTTTAGTACATCCTCGATCAAAAAAAATTTTTTTAGTACATCCTCGATCAAAAAAAATTTTTTTAGTACATCCTCGATCTAAAAAAAATTTTTTTAGTACATCCTTGATATGAAAAAAATTTTTTTAGTACATCCTCGATCAAAAAAATTTTTTTAGTACATCCTCGATCTAAAAAATTTTTTTAGTACATCCTCGATCTAAAAAAAATTTTTTTAGTACATCCTTGATATGAAAAAATTTTTTTTAGTACATCCTCGATCTAAAAAAATTTTTTTAGTACATCCTTGATATGAAAAAAATTTTTTTAGTACATTCTCGATCAAAAAAAATTTTTTAGTACATCCTTGATATGAAAAAAAATTTTTTAGTACATCCTTGATATGAAAAAAATTTTTTTAGTACATCCTCGATCTAAAAAAAATTTTTTTAGTACATCCTTGATATGAAAAAAATTTTTTTAGTACATCCTCGATCTAAAAAATTTTTTTAGTACATCCTCGATCTAAAAAAAAATTTTTTAGTACATCCTTGATATGAAAAAAATTTTTTTAGTACATCCTCGATCTAAAAAAATTTTTTTAGTTTATCCTCGATCTAAAAAAATTGTTTTAGTACATCCTCGATCTAAAAAAATTTTTTTATTACATCCTCGATCAAAAAAAATTTTTTTAGTACATCCTCGATCTAAAAAAAATTTTTTTTAGTACATCCATGATATGAAAAAAATTTTTTTAGTACATCCTCGATCTAAAAAAATTTTTTAGTACATCCTCGATCTAAATAAAACTTTTTTAGTACATCCTCGATTTAAAAAAAAATTTTCTAGTACATCCTCGATCTAAAAAAAATTTTTTTAGTACATCCTTGATATGAAAAAATTTTTTTTAGTACATCCTCGATCAAAAAAAATTTTTTTGTACATCCTTGATATGAAAAAAATTTTTTTAGTACATCCTTGATATGAAAAAATTTTTTTAGTACATCCTTGATATGAAAAAAATTTTTTTTAGTACATCCTCGATCAAAAAATTTTTTTAGTACATCCTCGATTTAAAAAAAAATTTTTTAGTACATCCTTGATATGAAAAAAATTTTTTTAGTACATCCTCGATCTAAAAAAATTTTTTTAGTACATCCTCGATCTAAAAAAATTGTTTTAGTACATCCTCGATCTAAAAAAAATTTTTTAGTACATCCTCATTCAAAAAAAATTTTTTTAGTACATCCTCGATCTAAAAAAAATTTTTTTAGTACATCCTTGATATGAAAAAATTTTTTTAGTACATCCTCGATCTAAAAAAATTTTTTAGTACATCCTCGATCAAAAAAAATTTTTTAGTACATCCTCGATTTAATAAAAATTTTTTTAGTACATCCTCGATCTAAAAAAATTTTTTTAGTACATCCTCGATTTAAAAAAAATTTTTTTTAGTACATCCTCGATCTAAAAAAATTTTTTTAGTACATCCTCGATTTAAAAAAAATTTTTTTAGTACATCCTCGATCTAAAAAAAAATTTTTAGTACTTCCTCGATCTAAAAAAAATTTTTTTTGTACATCCTCGATCTGAAAAAATTTTTTTAGTACATCCTCGATCTAAAAAAATTTTTTTAGTACATCCTCGATCTAAAAAAAATTGTTTTAGTACATCCTTGATATGAAAAAATTTTTTTTAGTACATCCTCGATCAAAAAAAAAATTTTTTAGTACATCCTCGATCTAAAAAAATTTTTTTAGTACATCCTCGTTCTAAAAATATTTTTTTAGTACATCCTCGATCTAAAAAAATTTTTTTAGTACATCCTCGATTTAAAAAAAAATTTTCTAGTACATCCTCGATCTAAAAAAATTTTTTTAGTACATCCTCGATCTAAAAAAATTTTTTTAGTACATCCTCGATCTAAAAAAATTTTTTTAGTACATCCTCGATCTAAAAAAAATTTTTTAGTACATCCTTGATATGAAAAAATTTTTTTTAGTACATCCTCGATCTAAAAAAATTTTTTTAGTACATCCTCGATTTAAAAAAAATTTTTTTAGTACATCCTAGATCTAAAAAAAATTTTTTTAGTACATCCTCGATCTAAAAAAATTTTTTTAGTACATCCTCGATCTAAAAAAAATTTTTTTAGTACATCCTCGATCTAAAAAAATTTTTTTAGTACATCCTCGACCTAAAAAAATTTTTTTAGTACATCCTCGATCTAAAAAAATTTTTTTAGTACATCCTCGATCTAAAAAAAATTTTTTTAGTACATCCTTGATATGAAAAAAATTTTTTTAGTACATCCTCGATCAAAAAAATTTTTTTAGTACATCCTTGATATGAAAAAATTTTTTTTAGTACATCCTCGATTTAAAAAAAATTTTTTAGTACATCCTCGATCTAAAAAAAATTTTTTTAGCACATCCTCGATCTAAAAAAATTTTTTTAGTACATCCTCGATTTAAAAAACATTTTTTTAGTACATCCTCGATCTAAAAAAATTTTTTTAGTACATCCTCGATTTAAAAAAAATTTTTTTAGTACATCCTCGATCTAAAAAAATTTTTTTAGTACATCCTCGATTTAAAAAAAAATTTTTTAGTACATCCTCGATCTAAAAAAATTTTTTTAGTACAGCCTTGTTATGAAAAAATTTTTTTTAGTACATCCTCGATCTAAAAAAATTTTTTAGTACATCCTCGACCTAAAAAAAATTTTTTTAGTACATCCTCGATCTAAAAAAATTTTTTTAGTACATCCTCGATCTAAAAAAAATTTTTTTAGTACAGCCTTGATATGAAAAAATTTTTTTTAGTACATCCTCGATTTAAAAAAAATTTTTTTAGTACATAATCGATTTAAAAAAATTTTTTTAGTACATCCTCGATCTAAAAAAATTTTTTTAGTACATCCTCGATTTAAAAAAAATTTTTTTAGTACAGCCTTGATATGAAAAAAATTTTTTTAGTACATCCTCGATCTAAAAAAATTTTTTTAGTACATCCTCGATCTAAAAAAAATTTTTTTAGTACATCCTCGATCTAAAAAAATTTTTTTAGTACATCCTCGATTTAAAAAAAATTTTTTTAGTACATCCTCGATCTATAAAAATTTTTTTAGTACATCCTCGATCTAAAAAAAATTTTTTTAGTACATCCTGGATCAAAAAAAAATTTTTTTAGTACATCCTCGATCTAAAAAATTTTTTTAGTACATCCTCGATTTAAAAAAAATTTTTTTAGTACATCCTCGATCTAAAAAAATTTTTTTAGTACATCCTCGATTTAAAAAAAATTTTTTTAGTACATCCTCGATTTAAAAAAATTTTTTTAGTACATCCTCGATCTAAAAAAAATTATTTTAGTACATCCTCGATCTAAAAAAATTTTTTTAGTACATCCTCGACCTAAAAAAAATTTTTTTAGTACATCCTCGATCTAAAATAAATTTTTTAGTACATCCTCGACCTAAAAAAAATTTTTTTAGTACATCTTCGATCTAAAAAAATTTTTTTAGTACATCCTCGATCTAAAAAAAATTTTTTTAGTACATCCTCGATCTAAAAAAATTTTTTTAGTACATCCTCGATCTAAAAAAAATTTTTTAAGTACATCCTTGATATGAAAAAATTTTTTTTAGTACATCCTCGATTTAAAAAAAATTTTTTAGTACATCCTCGATCTAAAAAAAATTTTTTTAGTACATCCTCGATCTAAAAAAATTTTTTTAGTACATCCTCGATTTAAAAAAAATTTTTTTAGTACATCCTCGATCTAAAAAAATTTTTTTAGTACATCCTCGATCTAAAAAAAATTTTTTTAGTACATCCTCGATCTAAAAAAAATTTTTTTAGTACATCCTTGATATGAAAAAATTTTTTTTAGTACATCCTCGATTTAAAAAAAATTTTTTAGTACATCCTCGATCTAAAAAAAATTTTTTTAGCACATCCTCGATCTAAAAAAATTTTTTTAGTACATCCTCGATCTAAAAAAAATTTTTTTAGTACATCCTCGATCTAAAAAAATTTTTTTAGTACATCCTCGATCTAAAAAATTTTTTTTAGTACATCCTCGACCTAAAAAAAATTTTTTTAGTACATCCTCGATCTAAAAAAATTTTTTTAGTACATCCTCGACCTAAAAAAAATTTTTTTAGTACATCCTCGATCTAAAAAAATTTTTTTAGTACATCCTCGATTTAAAAAAAATTTTTTTAGTACATCCTCGATCTAAAAAAATTTTTTTAGTACATCCTCGATCTAAAAAAAATTTTTTTAGTACATCCTTGATATGAAAAAATTTTTTTTAGTACATCCTCGATTTAAAAAAAATTTTTTAGTACATCCTCGATCTAAAAAAAATTTTTTTAGTACATCCTCGATCTAAAAAAATTTTTTTAGTACATCCTCGATTTAAAAAAAATTTTTTTAGTACATCCTCGATCTAAAAAAATTTTTTTAGTACATCCTCGATCTAAAAAAAATTTTTTTAGTACATCCTCGATCTAAAAAAAATTTTTTTAGTACATCCTTGATATGAAAAAATTTTTTTTAGTACATCCTCGATTTAAAAAAAATTTTTTAGTACATCCTCGATCTAAAAAAAATTTTTTTAGCACATCCTCGATCTAAAAAAATTTTTTTAGTACATCCTCGATCTAAAAAAAATTTTTTTAGTACATCCTCGATCTAAAAAAATTTTTTTAGTACATCCTCGATTTAAATAAATTTTTTTAGTACATCCTCGATCTAAAAAAATTTTTTTAGTACATCCTCGATCTAAAAAAAATTTTTTTAGTACATCCTCGATCTAAAAAAATTTTTTTAGTACATCCTCGATTTAAAAAAAATTTTTTTAGTACATCCTCGATTTAAAAAAATTTTTTTAGTACATCCTCGATCTAAAAAAAATTTTTTTAGTACATCCTCGATTAAAAAAATTTTTTTAGTACATCCTCGACCTAAAAAAAATTTTTTTAGTACATCCTCGATCTAAAAAAATTTTTTTAGTACATCCTCGACCTAAAAAAAATTTTTTTAGTACATCCTCGATCTAAAAAAATTTTTTTAGTACATCCTCGATTTAAAAAAAATTTTTTTAGTACATCCTCGATCTAAAAAAATTTTTTTAGTACATCCTCGATCTAAAAAAAATTTTTTTAGTACATCCTTGATATGAAAAAATTTTTTTTAGTACATCCTCGATTTAAAAAAAATTTTTTAGTACATCCTCGATCTAAAAAAAATTTTTTTAGTACATCCTCGATCTAAAAAAATTTTTTTAGTTCATCCTCGATTTAAAAAAAAATTTTTAGTACATCTTCGATCTAAAAAAATTTTTTTAGTACATCCTCGATCTAAAAAAAAATTTTTTTAGTACATCCTCGATCTAAAAAAAATTTTTTTAGTACATCCTTGATATGAAAAAATTTTTTTTAGTACATCCTCGATTTAAAAAAAATTTTTTAGTACATCCTCGATCTAAAAAAAATTTTTTTAGCACATCCTCGATCTAAAAAAATTTTTTTAGTACATCCTCGATCTAAAAAAAATTTTTTTAGTACATCCTCGATCTAAAAAAATTTTTTTAGTACATCCTCGATCTAAAAAAAATTTTTTAGTACATCCTCGACCTAAAAAAAAATTTTTTAGTACATCCTCGATCTAAAAAAATTTTTTTAGTACATCCTCGACCTAAAAAAAATTTTTTTAGTACATCCTCGATCTAAAAAAATTTTTTTAGTACATCCTCGATTTAAAAAAAATTTTTTTAGTACATCCTCGATCTAAAAAAATTTTTTTAGTACATCCTCGATCTAAAAAAAATTTTTTTAGTACATCCTTGATATGAAAAAATTTTTTTTAGTACATCCTCGATTTAAAAAAAATTTTTTAGTACATCCTCGATCTAAAAAAAATTTTTTTAGTACATCCTCGATCTAAAAAAATTTTTTTAGTACATCCTCGATTTAAAAAAAATTTTTTTAGTACATCCTCGATCTAAAAAAATTTTTTTAGTACATCCTCGATCTAAAAAAAATTTTTTTAGTACATCCTCGATCTAAAAAAAATTTTTTTAGTACATCCTTGATATGAAAAAATTTTTTTTAGTACATCCTCGATTTAAAAAAAAATTTTTAGTACATCCTCGATCTAAAAAAAATTTTTTTAGCACATCCTCGATCTAAAAAAATTTTTTTAGTACATCCTCGATCTAAAAAAAATTTTTTTAGTACATCCTTGATATGAAAAAATTTTTTTTAGTACATCCTCGATTTAAAAAAAATTTTTTAGTACATCCTCGATCTAAAAAAAATTTTTTTAGTACATCCTCGATCTAAAAAAATTTTTTTAGTACATCCTCGATTTAAAAAAAATTTTTTTAGTACATCCTCGATTTAAAAAAATTTTTTTAGTACATCCTCGATCTAAAAAAAATTTTTTTAGTACATCCTCGATCTAAAAAAATTTTTTTAGTACATCCTCGACCTAAAAAAAATTTTTTTAGTACATCCTCGATCTAAAAAAAATTTTTTTAGTACATCCTCGACCTAAAAAAATTTTTTTAGTACATCCTTCATATGAAAAAAATTTTTTTAGTACATCCTCGATCTCAAAAAATTTTTTAGTACATCCTCGATCTAAAAAAATTTTTTTAGTACATCCTTGATATGGAAAAAATTTTTTTAGTACATCCTCGATCTAAAAAAATTTTTTTAGCACATCCTCGATCTAAAAAAAATTTTTTAAGTACATCCTCGATCTAAAAAAAAATTTTTTAGTACATCCTTGATATGAAAAAATTTTTTTTAGTACATCCTCGATCTAAAAAAATTTTTTTAGTACATCCTAGATCAAAAAAAAATTTTTTAGTACATTCTCGATCTAAAAAAAATTTTTTTAGTACATCCTAGATCAAAAAAAAATTTTTTAGTACATCCTCGATCTAAAAAAAATTTTTTTAGTACATCCTTGATATGAAAAAATTTTTTTTAGTACATCCTCGATCTAAAAAAATTTTTTTAGTACATCCTCGATCAAAAAAAATTTTTTTAGTACATCCTCGATCTAAAAAAAATTTTTTTAGTACATCCTTGATATGAAAAAATTTTTTTTAGTACATCCTCGATCTAAAAAAATTTTTTTAGTACATCCTCGATCTAAAAAATTTTTTTTAGTACATCCTCGATCTAAAAAAAATTTTTTTAGTACATCCTAGATCAAAAAAAATTTTTTTAGTACATCCTCGATCTAAAAAAAATTTTTTTAGTACATGCTTGATATGAAACAATTTTTTTTAGTACATCCTCGATCTAAAAAAATTTTTTTAGTACATCCTCGATCAAAAAAAATTTTTTTAGTACATCCTCGATCTAAAAAAAATTTTTTTAGTACATCCTTGATATGAAAAAAATTTTTTTAGTACATCCTCGATCAAAAAACATTTTTTTAGTACATCCTCGATCAAAAAAAATTTTTTAGTACATCCTCGATCTAAAAAAAATTTTTTAGTACATCCTTGATATGAAAAAATTTTTTTTAGTACATTCTCGATCAAAAAAAATTTTTTTAGTACATCCTCGATCTAAAAAAAATTTTTTTAGTACATCCTCGATCAAAAAAAATTTTTTTAGTACATCCTCGATCTAAAAAAAATTTTTTAAGTAAATCCTTGATATGAAAAAATTTTTTTTAGTACATCCTCGATCTAAAAAAATTTTTTTAGTACATCCTCGATCAAAAAAAATTTTTTTAGTACATCCTCGATCTAAAAAAAATTTTTTTAGTACATCCTTGATATGAAAAAATTTTTTTTAGTACATCCTCGATCTAAAAAAATTTTTTTAGTACATCCTCGATCTAAAAAAATTTTTTTAGTACATCCTCGATCTAAAAAAAAATTTTTTAGTACATCCTTGATATGAAAAAATTTTTTTTAGTACATCCTCGATCTAAAAAAAAATTTTTTAGTACATCCTTGATATGAAAAAATTTTTTTTAGTACATCCTCGATCTAAAAAAATTTTTTTAGTACATCCTCGATCTAAAACAATTTTTTTAGTACATCCTTGAACAAAAAAAACTTTTTTTAGTACATCCTTGATCTAAAAAAAATTTTTTTAGTACATCCTTGATCTAAAAAAAATTTTTTTAGTACATCCTCGATATAAAAAAAATTTTTTTAGTACATCCTTGATATGAAAAAATTTTTTTTAGTACATCCTCGATCAAAAAAAATTTTTTTAGTACATCCTCGATCAAAAAAAATTTTTTTAGTACATCCTCGATCTAAAAAAAAAATTTTTTTAATACATCCTTGATATGAAAAAAATTTTTTTAGTGCATCCTTGATATGAAAAAATTTTTTTTAGTACATCCTCGATCTAAAAAAATTTTTTTAGTACATCCTCGATCTAAAAAAAAATTTTTTAGTACATCCTCGATCTAAAAAAATTTTTTTAGTACATCCTCGATCTAAAAAAAAATTTTTTAGTACATCCTCGATCTAAAAAAAATTTGTTTAGTACATCCTCGATCTAAAAAAATTTTTTTAGTACATCCTCGATCTAAAAAAAATTTTTTAAGTATATCCTCGATCTAAAAAAATTTTTTTAGTACATCCTCGATCTAAAAAAAAATTTTTTAGTACATCCTCGATCTAAAAAAATTTTTTTAGTACATCCTCGATCTAAAAAAAATTTTTTTAGTACATCCTCGATCTAAAAAAAATTTGTTTAGTACATCCTCGATCTAAAAAAATTTTTTTAGTACATCCTCGATCAAAAAAAACTTTTTTAAGTACATCCTTGATCTAAAAAAATTTTTTAGTACATCCTCGATCTAAAAAAAATTTTTATAGTACATCCTCGATCTAAAAAATATTTTTTTAGTACATCCTCGATCAAAAAAAATTATTTTAGTACATCCTCGGTTTAAAAAAAAATTTTTTAGTACATCCTCGATCTAAAAAAACTTTTTTAGTACATCCTCGATCTAAAAAAATTTTTTAGTACATCCTCGATCTAAAAAAAATTTTTTTATTACATCCTCGATTTAAAAAAAATTTTTCTAGTACATCCTCGATCTAAAAAAATTTTTTTAGTACATCCTCGATCTAAAAAAATTTTTTTAGTACATCCTCGATCTAAAAAAAATTTATTTTAGTACATCCTTGATATGAAAAAAATTTTTTTAGTACATCCTCGATCTAAAAACAATTTTTTTAGTACATCCTCGATCAAAAAAAATTTTTTTAGTACATCCTCGATCTAAAAAAAATTTTTTTAGTACATCCTTGAACAAAATAAATTTGTTTTAGTACACCTGTTACAGACAATTCGGCGCGTGTTTGTTTGTTTACCCGACGTAACGGCACTGACCGGTAGGAGACAGGATAAGAGTGCCGTTACCGAAGGGACAGGGAAACATCGCAGAGATGACGCGGGAAAAAAAACGGCCATCGCGAGGAGGCCATTGGATTTAAACAAATGTCAACGGCGAAACCGAAGCGATAAGACGTGAATTTTTTTGAACACCACCATCGCACCGCGCGCGTTTAAAGAACGACCCAACCGAATTAACTTGAATAAAGTGTTAGTGGAATCAGTTAAAAGAACACGTCAGAGTAGAATTTATTAATACGAACTTTAAGTTGGAGCCGAACTCCAACATTTTCGAAAAAATTCACTCACTTTTCTGCTTGTGAATCGGTGAACACCAGACTAAGAATGAATCCTCGAAAACGATGTACCAAACCCGACCGCGAATTCCACAGTGCGACAACTGTCCGCAGTTCAGCTGGTGGAAGAGACACTGTTTCGATACCAGGAGTTGGTACAGCAAGCCAGGGAAGCGAACGAAAGCTTCGTCAGGCTGACCGCGCAGATCGCTCAGTTGAGCCCAAGCGTGTCGAGAGGGCTCGTGAGTGTCGCTGAACGAGCAACGTGTAGGCGCGATATCCCCGTGCATCCGCACAGGAACCGTCGAAGAAGTGACATTTCCTTCGGCCGCCACCCTGCCGCGGAGATCGACGCTTGGGACGCCTTACGTCGGCGGCACCGACCGTGAACCTGGGAGCGCATCGTCGCGACCGGCCATTGCGTTTCCAGATTTCCTTCGTTACGACGTGCAAGCCGGCCCGTCAGGAAGATCGACGCTAAGGACGCCATACAATACCGATACAGAGCGTGAAGCTGTTAACGCGTCGCCGCCACCGGCCTTTGCGTTTACCGACTCTTTGCGCTACGACGCGCAAGTCGGCCCGTCATCGGCTCAGCACAGCGAAGCAGAACGGCGTGGTACCACTGGGAGCAGGACAACCGTACCCTCCCAGGGTGAACGTGATCTTCGGCGTGCCCTGGAAGACATGGAGATCGAGCATCTTCGGGAGCGAAACCGCTTGATCCAATCCTTCGAAGCAACGGATCACCAGAGAACGACTCACGCGCCATCACGTCAAACGCCGTCAGCACGGAAGAAACGGTCACCAGACCCAACCGAGGACGAGCAACCGAAGCTGACACCAGTGAACGAACCAGATGGAGAACCATCCGGAGATGGTACACCAGCAGAATCGGATCCATCAGACCAACAGCCGGTGGAATCCTTGCCGGTTGACGAGCCCACACCGGAACCATCCAATCAGGTGCTGGAAATTGAAGGCACGGTGGAAGGCGAACCGGATCAGGGTCAACTGCAGTCACAAAACCAGGCACCCGTGCAGCTCGAAGAACCGCCTAATATGCAACAAACGGTGCAGGATGCGATTGATAGCGCTGACTTGGAGCAGCTGGCCACTATCGTGCTGAACGGTGAAGGAAAACAACTCATTGGACGAAAATCCGGGCAATCGGAAATACAAGCGTTTCTAGACAACGTTCCAGCGTACATGGCTAAAATTCGACGAGTACACCTGGCGGCACGCGAGGGAAGCCTGCGTGATTTACAATCGGCCCTAGACAGACGCAAATTCGCCACGGCAAAGGACGAAATTTCCCCGCACGGTGCAACACCCCTACACGTGGCGACGGTGTTCGGGCACGCAGGAATCGTGCGCTACCTTGCGGGTCGCTTCCCAGAGACACTCGGTGCCATTGATGACGATGGCAGGACCCCCCTGCATTATGCGGCAACCCTGAAGGATAACGGCCACTTCTACAATCTGCTGACGCACCTTGGCGCCAATCCAAAGGTGGAGGATAACCTCAACCGCTCGGCCGAGTATTATCTGGGTCACGTGCAATCGCAGGGCGTGCTGTCCCATCGGCAACTGTTGCGCGATTATGGTGCCAAGGAAGAACTCGCCGATGAGATGCTGAACGATCAAGAGCTGGGTGAACAACAGGTCGAGATACCTTTATTCCGCACCGAGGAAGGTCGTTATCTCGCCACGTCTCTCGGAGATCCGCTGATCAAGGGCTTAACGGAGGTAGCGAACAAGCGGCCACCGGATCCAATAACGTATCTGGCAAATTATTTGTTTAACTTTGCCAATCAAAAAACGAAACCCAGTCGTAAGGAGTCATCAGAAAACGACTCCAATAACAACTTCATCGAAGGTTCTGTAAACCAACCGGCCGAAAAGGAGCTCGAGAGCTCGGGAAAGCAAACGCCTGCCAACATAGCGGCCACGGTGCAACCGACGATGGAACCGATAGCAGTCAAGGATGAAAGTCAACCGTCACCTGACGAGCCGGATTTGATACCAGCTCCTTCGGATGATCGGGACGAACACGGACAGAGTATGCTTCAAGAGATCTGGCGTGCTAATGTCGGATGGGACGAAAAAATCAGCGGCCGTTTAGCGGAACAGTGGGAAAGGTGGATCACCATTTTACCCGACGTCTGTAAAATCAGAATACCAAGGTGCTATCGTCAGATAACGTCGACGCTGACTCGAAACATACAGCTGCACATATTCTGCGACGCGAGCGAAAATGGAATGGCAGCAGTTGCCTACTTCCGATTTGAAGAAGGTGGATCGATAGAATGCGCTCTTGTAGGGTCGAAAACTAGGGTAGCGCCCCTGCGATTTCTATCGATCCCTCGTTTAGAATTGCAAGCAGCAACTATCGGCGCCCGGCTTGCGAATTCAAATCATCAAGCGGTGCGACCGCTTGAACATCACTCGAATAGCATATTGGACGGATTGACCAACGTGACGTCATCTGTTGGTTAAGGGTCGGATCATCGCCGATATCTCGTCAGTCGGTAGCATTTCGAGTCGGAGAAATACTCGAGTCCACCAAACTCGACGATTGGCAGTGGCTGCCAACGAAGGTGAATGTAGCCGATGATGGTACGAAGTGGTCAAGAATTCCCGATCTGACCCCGCTTCAAGCCGATGCACTCAAGGGGCAGCCAAGGCGGAACAAACCGCGGTCATAATTATTTGTTTTTCTCATAACTAAGCTACAATTTTGCTATACAAATAGATTTAAAAGTTCTTTTATAACAAAACTTCAGCATTTTGGTGATGTTTTGCACATCCAGAGGGCGCCACTGTGCGCAGTTTTTCCTGCGTTTCAGGTGCATTTTGTCTCAATCCCTATAGGTTGATAGTGTTATTGATAACGATTTTTTGATTTGAATTTGAATCGCAAACATGTTGCATGCTTTAATCGAGTCAAAAATGCAGTTAAAAAAAGCTAAAAAAGTTTCTAACAAAAAACAAATGCGTGAGGTCAAATCACATGATCTCTATTTTTTTCTCTTGTTTTGGTATTTAAATTGTATTTTCTGTAATTCATATACAAATTCTTAATAAAGTAAAGGTGTGCATAGGTTATAAAATTATCTACTCTGTCAATGCATTGTATCAAAACTCAAGTTTAAGTGTTAGATAAATGCAAAACCAACAAATGTTGATCAAAATGTTAGTTTATAAGGAAGAAACTAACCAATCAGAAGTTATTGAAAGCTTCACTCTTCGTAGCTACATTGCAAATGATTATGTTTCAACTCCGTGAGAAACAATTTTGATAGTACAATTAACATAATCTCATTTGCTGTTTTGCTAGAGGAAAAAATCATAAAGCGCTTCTGAAACGTTCACCATTTGCCAATTTATATCTGCTTCCTTCTTGTGCAAATTTGGATCACTACTAGTCTGTAGTCCTGTTTTTTTTTGTCCTTTGATTTATCCTCTTCTTAATGCTTAATGATATCCCTGTGTCTGTACCAGGCAGAGTAAATCTATAATCATTTGCAACAAAAAAGGGGTAGTCTATGTTAGATCTGAGTTCCATCACCAGTTGGGTTACAAAACAGGCAAGGAAATCACATCAAATCAATATCAATTTATATACGGTGGTGTGAGCCATGGAATTAAACATAAAATTGTACATTTACATTTCGTTAAACATTAAAGGAAATGTAATTTAAAAAAAAAAGCAAAGAAAAATCATACCTTTCCGTTCAAGTTAATATTCTCTTTAAGGTGAATTTTGCAAAATATTGCAAAAAATATTCAGCAGAAAGATTGAAAAATACTTTTTAATGAATTAAATAATTTACATTTCAGGCATTGATGCTTATAAAAAACAGTTAAAGTATGTTTTAGGCAAAAAATTGGAAGTAAACAATTTTAAACCTTTTTTTGTTCTTCATTACCAAAGTTGAAAAACATGTTTTTTTTTAGTTTTTTATTTAGTTATAGCCCAAAAAAACATTTGCTTATATAAATTTTATAATTTTTGTTTGTTACTTTTATTCAAAAGAAGACTACCTTATGTTTCTAATGATATATAATTTATCTATTTTACACCTCTCAATGCGCTATTAAAATAGTAAGTTGAATTGTGGGTGACTGACGAGCTGAAATTTTTTAGCTTTTTGGCAAGCCTTTTTTGATTTTTGGAGCTTTTTTGCATCTTCGAAGATATACAATGCTAGAAGTCTACAATTTCGGAATTTTTTTTAGCTAACTATCTGACTTTCAATCGGCAGTATCAGATTTAGCAAAAGCGAATAAAACAAAAAACATTGGACTTATGATTCGCCCTTGCGCCCTACGTGCGATGGCTCAAAAGGACCGAGCTTTCTATGGCAGCCGGAAAAGGAATGGCCAACTTCGTCGACGCTACAGCATGATACGACGGAAGAACTACGCCGCAAGCTCCTGCATCATTCCAGCACTTCGTTTGAAGCGCACACAGCCTGAAGCGTTTTCAGGCGAGATCTGTCGACTGGAGAGCCGCGTAGTAAAACAGCGTCCGTGGTCGAAAACCCGTCGAACAAAAGCAGCGTGCTGTAGAAACTCTCACCCAAGTGGTGGGCGTTTCGAAAACTGCCCTGGAATAGATGAGTCACTGCAGAAGCGAGTAATTCTACCGAGACGACACACAGAGGAACTGACTTGCTGATACTTTACTACCACGTACGCCAGCGACACTGTAATTATCAGACCGTTGCTAACGAACTGAGCGCCAGATACGCGCTTGTTGACGGAATATAAGCGCGTCCGGAAAACCGGTCAATAATTGACGCATTACTCCAGGCGACTCCCGAACCGCCGTTATTTGGGAGGCATTCCCCAACAAAGGACGGCCATTCATCAGCGTGCATTTCGGCCCAATGAGCGTAGTAGTTGGACGTCGCCAGGAGAAACGTTGGGGAGTGATTTGCACTTGCTTGACGACACGAGCAGTACACCTAGAAATCGCTCATTCACTAACTAAGTTCGGCCTGCATCTTAGCGATCCGTCGTTTTATTGCTACACGAGGAGTTTCCGCGCGAAATCATCACCGATAGAGGGACAACTTTCGTAGGCTCATCGAGAGAGAGTTGAGGGAAGCCCGAAGGAATGTTGATGAGGATAAGTTGATTGCCGAGTTCACTAGTCCTGAAGTGTGAAGTGGAGCTTCAACCCGCCAGCGGCTCCGCATGTTGGAGGGTGTTGGGTACGCCTCGTTCCGTCGGTGAAAAAAGTACTTTAGTCAGTTCGAGTTGCCGCGTACGCCCAACGACGAAATATTGCAATCTACGCTGGCCGAAATAGAAAGAAAGAGAAGAAGAATGATATGAAAAAAATTGGTTTAGTACATCCTCGATCTAAAAAAAATTTTTTTAGTACATCCTCGATCAAAAACAATTTTTTTAGTACATCCTCGATCAAAAAAAATTTTTTTAGTACATCCTCGATCTAAAAAAATTTTTTTAGTACATCCTCGATCTAAAAAAAATTTTTTAGTACATCCTCGATCTAAAAAAATTTTTTAGTACATCCTCGATCTAAAAAAATTTTTTTAGTACATCCTCGATCTAAAAAAAATTTTTTTAGTACATCCTCGATCTAAAAAAATTTTTTAGTACATCCTCGATCTAAAAAAATTTTTTTAGTACATCCTCGATCTAAAAAAAATTTTTTTAGTACATCCTCGATCTAAAAAAATTTTTTTAGTACATCCTCGATCTAAAAAAAATTTTTTTAGTACATCCTCGATCTAAAAAAAATTTTTTTAGTACATCCTCGATCTAAAAAAAATTTTTTTAGTACATCCTCGATCTAAAAAAAATTTTTTTAGTACATCCTCGATCTAAAAAAAATTTTTTTAGTACATCCTCGATCTAAAAAAAATTTTTTTAGTACATCCTTGATATGAAAAAAATTTTTTTAGTACATCCTCGATCAAAAAAAATTTTTTTAGTACATCCTCGATCTAAAAAAATTTTTTTAGTACATCCTCGATCTAAAAAAAATTTTTTTAGTACATCCTCGATCTAAAAAAATTTTTTTAGTACATCCTCGATCTAAAAAAAATTTTTTTAGTACATCCTCGATCTAAAAAAAATTTTTTTAGTACATCCTCGATCTAAAAAAAATTTTTTTAGTACATCCTCGATCTAAAAAAAATTTTTTTAGTACATCCTTGATATGAAAAAAATTTTTTTAGTACATCCTCGATCTAAAAAAAATTTTTTTAGTACATCCTTGATATGAAAAAATTTTTTTTAGTACATCCTCGATCTAAAAAAATTTTTTTAGTACATCCTCGATCTAAAAAAAATTTTTTTAGTACATCCTCGATCTAAAAAAATTTTTTTAGTACATCCTCGATCTAAAAAAAATTTTTTTAGTACATCCTTGATATGAAAAAATTTTTTTATTACATCCTCGATCAAAAAAAATTTTTTTAGTACATCCTCGATCTAAAAAAAATTTTTTAGTACATCCTCGATCTAAAAAAAATTTTTTTAGTACATCCTCGATCTAAAAAAAATTTTTTTAGTACATCCTCGATCTAAAAAAAATTTTTTTAGTACATCCTCGATCTAAAAAAAATTTTTTTAGTACATCCTCGATCTAAAAAAAATTTTTTTAGTACATCCTCGATCTAAAAAAATTTTTTTAGTACATCCTCGATCTAAAAAAAATTTTTTTAGTACATCCTCGATCTAAAAAAATTTTTTTAGTACATCCTCGATCTAAAAAAAATTTTTTTAGTACATCCTTGATATGAAAAAATTTTTTTATTACATCCTCGATCAAAAAAAATTTTTTTAGTACATCCTTGATATGAAAAAATTTTTTTTAGTACATCCTCGATCTAAAAAAATTTTTTTAGTACATCCTCGATCTAAAAAAAATTTTTTTAGTACATCCTCGATCTAAAAAAATTTTTTTAGTACATCCTCGATCTAAAAAAAATTTTTTTAGTACATCCTTGATATGAAAAAATTTTTTTATTACATCCTCGATCAAAAAAAATTTTTTTAGTACATCCTCGATCTAAAAAAAATTTTTTAGTACATCCTCGATCTAAAAAAAATTTTTTTAGTACATCCTCGATCTAAAAAAAATTTTTTTAGTACATCCTCGATCTAAAAAAAATTTTTTTAGTACATCCTCGATCTAAAAAAAATTTTTTTAGTACATCCTCGATCTAAAAAAAATTTTTTTAGTACATCCTCGATCTAAAAAAATTTTTTTAGTACATCCTCGATCTAAAAAAAATTTTTTTAGTACATCCTCGATCTAAAAAAATTTTTTTAGTACATCCTCGATCTAAAAAAAATTTTTTTAGTACATCCTTGATATGAAAAAATTTTTTTATTACATCCTCGATCAAAAAAAATTTTTTTAGTACATCCTCGATCTAAAAAAAATTTTTTAGTACATCCTCGATCTAAAAAAAATTTTTTTAGTACATCCTCGATCTAAAAAAAATTTTTTTAGTACATCCTCGATCTAAAAAAATTTTTTTAGTACATCCTTGATATGAAAAAAAATTTTTAGTTCATCTTCGATCTAAAAAAATTTTTTTAGTACAACCTCGATCTAAAATATTTTTTTTAGTACATCCTCGATCTAAATAAATTTTTTTAGTACATCCTCGATCTAAAAAAATTTTTTTTAGTACATCCTCGATCTAAAAAAAATTTTTTTAGTACATCCTCGATCTAAAAAAAATTTTTTTAGTACATCCTCGATCTAAAAAATTTTTTTTAGTACATCCTCGATCTAAAAAAAATTTTTTAGTACATCCTCGATCTAAAAAAATTTTTTTAGTACATCCTCGATCTAAAAAAAATTTTTTTAGTACATCCTCGATCTAAACAAATTTTTTTAGTACATCATCGATCAAAAAAAATTTTTTTAGTACATCCTCGATCTAAAAAAAATTTTTTTAGTACATCCTTGATATGAAAAAAATTTTTTTAGTACATCCTCGATCTTAAAAAAATTTTTTTAGTACATCGTCGATCTAAAAAAAATTTCGTAGTACATCCTCGATCTAAAAAAAATTTTTTTAGTACATCCTTGATATGAAAAAATTTTTTTTAGTACATCCTCGATCTAAAACAAATTTTTTTAGTACATTCACGAACTAAAAAAAATTTTTTTAGTACATCCTAGATCTAAAAAAATTTTTTAGTACATCCTCGATCTAAAAAAATTTTTTTAGTACATCCTCGATCAAAAAAAATTTTTGTAGTACATCCTCGATCTAAAAAAAATTTTTTTAGTACATCCTCGATCAAAAAAAATTTTTTTAGTACATCCTCGATCTAAAAAAAATTTTTTTAGTACATCCTCGATCAAAAAAATTTTTTTAGTACATCCTCGATCTAAAATAATTTTTTTAGTACATCCTCGATCTAAAAAAAATTTTTTAGTACATCCTCGATCTAAAAAAAATTTTTAGTACATCCTCGATCTAAAAAAAATTTTTTTAGTACATCCTCGATCTAACAAAATTTTTTTAGTACATCCTCGTTCAAAAAAAATTTTTTTAGTACATCCTCGATCAAAAAAAATTTTTTTAGTACATCCTCGATCTAAAAAAATTTTTGTAGTACATCCTCGATCTAAAAAAATTTTTTTAGTACATCCTCGATCAAAAAAAATTTTTGTAGTACATCCTCGATCTAAAAAAAATTTTTTTAGTACATCCTCGATCAAAAAAAATTTTTTTAGTACATCCTCGATCTAAAAAAAATTTTTTTAGTACATCCTCGATCAAAAAAATTTTTTTAGTACATCCTCGATCTAAAATAATTTTTTTAGTACATCCTCGATCTAAAAAAAATTTTTTAGTACATCCTCGATCTAAAAAAAATTTTTAGTACATCCTCGATCTAAAAAAAATTTTTTTAGTACATCCTCGATCTAAAAAAAATTTTTTTAGTACATCCTCGATCTAAAAAAAATTTTTTTAGTACATCCTCGATCTAAAAAAAATTTTTTTAGTACATCCACGATCAAAAAAAATTTTTTAAGTACATCCTCGATCTAAAAAAATTTTTTTAGTACATCCTCGATCTAAAAAAAATTTTTTTAGTACATCCTCGATCTAAAAAAATTTTTTAGTACATCCTCGATCTAAAAAAATTTTTTTAGTACATCCTCGATCTAAAAAAATTTTTTTAGTACATCCTCGATCAAAAAAAATTTTTTTAGTACATCCTCGATCAAAAAAAAATTTTTTTAGTACATCCTCGATCAAAAAAAATTTTTTTAGTGCATCCTCGATCAAAAAAAATTTTTTTAGTACATCCTCGATCTAAAAAAAATTTATTTAGTACATCCTTGATATGAAAAAATTTTTTTTAGTACATCCTCGATCTAAAAAAATTTTTTTAGTACATCCTCCATCTAAAAAAAATTTTTTTAGTACATCCTTGATCTAAAAAAAATTTTTTTAGTACATCCTTGTTCTAAAAAAATTTTTTTAGTACATCCTCGATCAAAAAAAATTTTTTTAGTACATCCTCGATCTAAAAAAAATTTTTTTAGTACATCCTTGATCTAAAAAAAATTTTTTTAGTACATCCGCGATCAAAAAAAATTTTTTTAGTACATCCTTGATCTAAAACAAATATTTGTAGTACATCCTCGATCTAAAAAAATTTTTTTAGTACATCCTCGATCTAAAAAAATTTTTTTAGTACATCCTCGATCTAAAAAAAATTTTTTTAGTACATCCTCGATCTAAAAAATTTTTTTAGTACATCCTCGATCTAAAAAAAAATTTTTTAAGAACATCCGCGATCAAAAAAAATTTTTTTAGTACATCCTTGATCTAAAACAAATATTTTTAGTACATCCTCGATCTAAAAAATTTTTTTTAGTACATCCTCGATCTAAAAAAATTTTTTTAGTACATCCTTGATCTAAAAAAAATTTTTTTAGTACATCCTTGATATGAAAAAAATTTTTTTAGTACATCCTCGATTTAAAACAAATTTTTTAGTACATCCTCGATCTAAAAAAATTTTTTTAGTACATCCTCGATCTAAAAAAATTTTTTTAGTACATCCTTGATATGAAAAAATTTTTTTTAGTACATCCTCGATCTAAAAAAATTTTTTTAGTACATCCTCGATCTAAAAAAAATTTTTTTAGTACATCCTCGATCTAAAAAAATTTTTTAGTACATCCTCGATCTAAAAAAAATTTTTTTAGTACATCCGCGATCAAAAAAAATTTTTTTAGTACATCCTTGATCTAAAACAAATATTTTTAGTACATCCTCGACCAAAAAAAAAATTTTTTTAGTACATCCTTGATATGAAAAAAATTTTTTTAGTACATCCTCGATAAAAAAAATTTTTTAGTACATCCTCGATGTAAAAAAATTTTTTTTAGTACATCCTCGATCTAAAAAAATTTTTTTAGTACATCCTCGATCAAAAAAAATTTTTTTAGTACATCCTCGATCTAAAAAAAATTTTGTTAGTACATCCTTGATATGAAAAAAATTTTTTTAGTACATCCTCGATCTAAAAAAATTTTTTTAGTACATCCTTGATGTGAAAAAATTTTTTTTAGTACATCCTCGATCTAAAAAAATTTTTTTAGTACATCCTCGATCTAAAAAAATTTGTTTAGTACATCCTCGATCTAAAAAAATTTTTTTTAGTACATCCTCGATCTAAAAAAATTTTTTTAGTACATCCTCGATCTAAAAAAATTTTTTTAGTACATCGTCGATCTAAAAAAATTTTTTAGTACATCCTCGATCTAAAAAAAATTTTTTTAGTACATCCTCGATTTAAGAAAAATTTTTGTAGTACATCCTCGATCTAAAAAAAATTTTTTTAGTACATCCTTGATATGAAAAAATTTTTTTAGTACATCCTCGATCTAAAAAAAATTTTTTTATTACATCCTCGATCAAAAAAAATTTTTTTAGTACATCCTCGATCTAAAAAAATTTTTTTAGTACATCCTCGATTTAAAAAAAATTTTTTTAGTACATCCTCGATCTAAAAAAATTTTTTTAGTACATCCTCGATCTAAAAAAAATTTTTTTAGTACATCCTCGATCTAAAAATATTTTTTTAGTACAGCCTCGATCTAAAAAAAATTTTTTTAGTACATCCTAGATCAAAAAAAATTTTTTTAGTACATCCTCGATCTAAAAAGATTTTTCTAGTACATCCTCGATTTAAAAAAAATTTTTTTAGTACATCCTCGATCTAAAAAAATTTTTTTAGTACATCCTCGATCTAAAAAAAATTTTTTTAGTACATCCTCGATCTAAAAAAATTTTTTTAGTACATCCTCGATCAAAAAAAATTTTTTTAGTACATCCTCGATCTAAAAAAAAATTTTTTAGTACATCCTCGATCTAAAAATATTTTTTTAGTACATCCTCGATCTAAAAAAAATTTTTTTAGTACATCCTCGATCTAAAAAAAATTTTTTTAGTACATCCTCGATCTAAAAAAAATTTTTTTAGTACATCCTCGATCTAAAAAAATTTTTTTAGTACATCCTCGATCTAAAAAAAATTTTGTTAGTACATCCTTGATATGAAAAAAATTTTTTTAGTACATCCTCGATCTAAAAAAATTTTTTTAGTACATCCTCGATCTAAAAAAATTTTTTTAGTACATCCTCGATCTAAAAAAAATTTTTTTAGTACATCCTCGATCTAAAAAAAATTTTTTTAGTTCATCCTCGATTAAAAAAAATTTTTTTAGTACATCCTCGATCTAAAAAAATTTTTTTAGTACATCCTCGATCTAAAAAAAATTTTGTTAGTACATCCTTGATATGAAAAAAATTTTTTTAGTACATCCTCGATCAAAAAAAATTTTTTTTAGTACATCCTCGATTAAAAAAAATTTTTTTAGTACATCCTCGATCTAAAAAAATTTTTTTAGTACATCCTCGACCTAAAAAAAATTTTTTTAGTACATCCTCGACCTAAAAAAAATTTTTTTAGTACATCCTCGATCTAAAAAAATTTTTTTAGTACATCCTCGATCTAAAAAAAATTTTTTTAGTACATCCTCGATCTAAAAAAATTTTTTTAGTACATCCTCGATTTAAAAAAAATTTTTTTAGTACATCCTCGATCTAAAAATATTTTTTTAGTACATCCTCGACCTAAAAAAAATTTTTTTAGTACATCCTCGATCTAAAAAAATTTTTTTAGTACATCCTCGACCTAAAAAAAATTTTTTTAGTACATCCTCGATCTAAAAAAATTTTTTTAGTACATCCTCGATTTAAAAAAAATTTTTTTAGTACATCCTCGATTTAAAAAAAATTTTTTTAGTACATCCTCGATTTAAAAAAAATTTTTTTAGTACATCCTCGATCTAAAAAAATTTTTTTAGTACATCCTCGATCTAAAAAAAATTTTTTTAGTACATCCTCGATTTAAAAAAATTTTTTTAGTACATCCTCGATCTAAAAAAATTTTTTTAGTACATCCTCGATTTAAAAAAAATTTTTTAGTACATCCTCGATCTAAAAAAAATTTTTTTAGTACATCCTCGATCTAAAAAAATTTTTTTAGTACATCCTCGATTTAAAAAAAATTTTTTTAGTACATCCTCGATCTAAAAAAATTTTTTTAGTACATCCTCGATTTAAAAAAATTTTTTTAGTACATCCTCGATCTAAAAAAATTTTTTTAGTACATCCTCGATCTAAAAAAATTTTTTTAGTACATCCTCGATTTAAAAAAATTTTTTTAGTACATCCTCGATCTAAAAAAATTTTTTTAGTACATCCTCGACCTAAAAAAAATTTTTTTAGTACATCCTCGATCTAAAAAAATTTTTTTAGTACATCCTCGATTTAAAAAAAATTTTTTTAGTACATCCTCGATTTAAAAAAATTTTTTTAGTACATCCTCGATCTAAAAAAATTTTTTTAGTACATCCTCGATTTAAAAAAAATTTTTTTAGTACATCCTCGATTTAAAAAAAATTTTTTTAGTACATCCTCGATTTAAAAAAATTTTTTTAGTACATCCTCGATTTAAAAAAATTTTTTTAGTACATCCTCGATCTAAAAAAAATTTTTTTAGTACATCCTCGATCTAAAAAAAATTTTTTTAGTACATCCTCGACCTAAAAAAAATTTTTTTAGTACATCCTCGATCTAAAAAAATTTTTTAGTACATCCTCGATCTAAAAAAAATTTTTTTAGCACATCCTCGATCTAAAAAAATTTTTTTAGTACATCCTCGATTTAAAAAAAATTTTTTTAGTACATCCTCGATCTAAAAAAATTTTTTTAGTACATCCTCGATCCAAAAAAAAATTTTTTTAGTACATCCTCGATTTAAAAAAATTTTTTTAGTACATCCTCGATCTAAAAAAATTTTTTTAGTACATCCTCGATTTAAAAAAAATTTTTTTAGTACATCCTCGATCTAAAAAAATTTTTTTAGTACATCCTCGACCTAAAAAAATTTTTTTTAGTACATCCTCGATCTAAAAAAATTTTTTAGTACATCCTCGATCTAAAAAAAATTTTTTTAGTACATCCTCGATCTAAAAAAATTTTTTAGTACATCCTCGATTTAAAAAAAATTTTTTACTACATCCTCGATCTAAAAAAATTTTTTTAGTACATCCTCGATCTAAAAAAATTTTTTTAGTACATCCTCGATCAAAAAAAAATTTTTTTAGTACATCCTCGATCTAAAAAAATTTTTTTAGTACATCCTCGATTTAAAAAAAATTTTTTAGTACATCCTCGATCTAAAAAAAATTTTTTTAGTACATCCTTGATATGAAAAAAATTTTTTTAGTATATCCTCGATCTAAAAAAATTTTTTTAGTACATCCTCGATCAAAAAAAATTTTTTAGTACATCCTCGATCTAAAAAAAATTTTTTTAGTACATCCTTGATATGAAAAAATTTTTTTTAATACATCCTCGATCAAAAAAAATTTTTTTAGTACATCCTCGATCTAAAAAAATTTTTTTAGTACATCCTCGACCTAAAAAAAATTTTTTTAGTACATCCTCGATCTAAAAAAAATTTTTTTAGTATATCCTCGATCTAAAAAAATTTTTTTAGTACATCCTCGATCTAAAAAAATTTTTTTAGTACATCCTCGATCTAAAAAAAATTTTTTTAGTACATCCTTGATATGAAAAAATTTTTTTTAGTACATCCTCGATTTAAAAAAAACTTTTTAGTACATCCTCGATCTAAAAAAAATTTTTTTAGTACATCCTCGATCTAAAAAAATTTTTTTAGTACATCCTCGATCTAAAAAAATTTTTTTAGTACATCCTCGATTTAAAAAAAATTTTTTTTAGTACATCCTCGATCTAAAAAAATTTTTTTAGTACATCCTCGACCTAAAAAAAATTTTTTTAGTACATCCTCGATCTAAAAAAATTTTTTTAGTACATCCTCGACCTAAAAAAAATTTTTTTAGTACATCCTCGATCTAAAAAAATTTTTTTAGTACATCCTCGATTTAAAAAAAATTTTTTTAGTACATCCTCGATTTAAAAAAATTTTTTTAGTACATCCTCGATCTAAAAAAAATTTTTTTAGTACATCCTCGATCTAAAAAAATTTTTTTAGTACATCCTCGACCTAAAAAAAATTTTTTTAGTACATCCTCGATCTAAAAAAATTTTTTTTAGTACATCCTCGACCTAAAAAAAATTTTTTTAGTACATCCTCGACCTAAAAAAAATTTTTTTAGTACATCCTCGATCTAAAAAAATTTTTTTAGTACATCCTCGATTTAAAAAAAATTTTTTTAGTACATCCTCGATCTAAAAAAATTTTTTTAGTACATCCTCGATCTAAAAAAAATTTTTTTAGTACATCCTTGATATGAAAAAATTTTTTTTAGTACATCCTCGATTTAAAAAAAATTTTTTAGTACATCCTCGATCTAAAAAAAATTTTTTTAGTACATCCTCGATCTAAAAAAATTTTTTTAGTACATCCTCGATTTAAAAAAAATTTTTTTAGTACATCCTCGATCTAAAAAAATTTGTTTAGTACATCCTCGATCTAAAAAAAATTTTTTTAGTACATCCTTGATATGAAAAAATTTTTTTTAGTACATCCTCGATTTAAAAAAAATTTTTTAGTACATCCTCGATCTAAAAAAAATTTTTTTAGTACATCCTCGATCTAAAAAAATTTTTTTAGTACATCCTCGATTTAAAAAAAATTTTTTTAGTACATCCTCGATCTAAAAAAATTTTTTTAGTACATCCTCGACCTAAAAAAAATTTTTTTAGTACATCCTCGATCTAAAAAAATTTTTTTAGTACATCCTCGATTTAAAAAAAATATTTTTTTAGTACATCCTCGATCTAAAAAAATTTTTTTAGTACATCCTCGACCTAAAAAAAATTTTTTTAGTACATCCTCGATCTAAAAAAATTTTTTTAGTACATCCTCGACCTAAAAAAAATTTTTTTAGTACATCCTCGATCTAAAAAAATTTTTTTAGTACATCCTCGATTTAAAAAAAATTTTTTTAGTACATCCTCGATTTAAAAAAATTTTTTCAGTACATCCTCGATCTAAAAAAAATTTTTTTAGTACATCCTCGATCTAAAAAAATTTTTTTAGTACATCCTCGACCTAAAAAAAATTTTTTTAGTACATCCTCGATCTAAAAAAATTTTTTTAGTACATCCTCGACCTAAAAAAATTTTTTTAGTACATCCTCGACCTAAAAAAAATTTTTTTAGTACATCCTCGATCTAAAAAAATTTTTTTAGTACATCCTCGATTTAAAAAAAATTTTTTTAGTACATCCTCGATCTAAAAAAATTTTTTTAGTACATCCTCGATCTAAAAAAAATTTTTTTAGTACATCCTTGATATGAAAAAATTTTTTTTAGTACATCCTCGATTTAAAAAAAATTTTTTAGTACATCCTCGATCTAAAAAAAATTTTTTTAGTACATCCTCGATCTAAAAAAATTTTTTTAGTACATCCTCGATCTAAAAAAAATTTTTTTAGTACATCCTTGATATGAAAAAATTTTTTTTAGTACATCCTCGATTTAAAAAAAATTTTTTAGTACATCCTCGATCTAAAAAAAATTTTTTTAGTACATCCTCGATCTAAAAAAATTTTTTTAGTACATCCTCGATTTAAAAAAAATTTTTTTAGTACATCCTCGATCTAAAAAAATTTTTTTAGTACATCCTCGATTTAAAAAAATTTTTTTAGTACATCCTCGATCTAAAAAAAATTTTTTTAGTACATCCTCGATCTAAAAAAATTTTTTTAGTACATCCTCGACCTAAAAAAAATTTTTTTAGTACATCCTCGATCTAAAAAAATTTTTTTAGTACATCCTCGACCTAAAAAAAATTTTTTCAGTACATCCTCGATCTAAAAAAATTTTTTTAGTACATCCTCGATTTAAAAAAAATTTTTTTAGTACATCCTCGATTTAAAAAAATTTTTTTAGTACATCCTCGATCTAAAAAAAATTTTTTTAGTACATCCTCGATCTAAAAAAATTTTTTTAGTACATCCTCGACCTAAAAAAAATTTTTTTTAGTACATCCTCGATCTAAAAAAATTTTTTTAGTACATCCTCGACCTAAAAAAAATTTTTTTAGTACATCCTCGATCTAAAAAAATTTTTTTAGTACATCCTCGATTTAAAAAAAATTTTTTTAGTACATCCTCGATCTAAAAAAATTTTTTTAGTACATCCTCGATCTAAAAAAAATTTTTTTAGTACATCCTTGATATGAAAAAATTTTTTTTAGTACATCCTCGATTTAAAAAAAATTTTTTAGTACATCCTCGATCTAAAAAAAATTTTTTTAGTACATCCTCGATCTAAAAAAATTTTTTTAGTACATCCTCGATCTAAAAAAAATTTTTTTAGTACATCCTTGATATGAAAAAATTTTTTTTAGTACATCCTCGATTTAAAAAAAATTTTTTAGTACATCCTCGATCTAAAAAAAATTTTTTTAGTACATCCTCGATCTAAAAAAATTTTTTTAGTACATCCTCGACCTAAAAAAAATTTTTTTAGTACATCCTCGATCTAAAAAAATTTTTTTAGTACATCCTCGACCTAAAAAAAATTTTTTTAGTACATCCTCGATCTAAAAAAATTTTTTTAGTACATCCTCGATTTAAAAAAAATTTTTTTAGTACATCCTCGATTTAAAAAAATTTTTTTAGTACATCCTCGATCTAAAAAAAATTTTTTTAGTACATCCTCGATCTAAAAAAATTTTTTTAGTACATCCTCGACCTAAAAAAAATTTTTTTAGTACATCCTCGATCTAAAAAAATTTTTTTAGTACATCCTCGACCTAAAAAAAATTTTTTTAGTACATCCTCGATCTAAAAAAATTTTTTTAGTACATCCTCGATTTAAAAAAATTTTTTTTAGTACATCCTCGATCTAAAAAAATTTTTTTAGTACATCCTCGATCTAAAAAAAATTTTTTTAGTACATCCTTGATATGAAAAAATTTTTTTTAGTACATCCTCGATTTAAAAAAAATTTTTTAGTACATCCTCGATCTAAAAAAAATTTTTTTAGTACATCCTCGATCTAAAAAAATTTTTTTAGTACATCCTCGATTTAAAAAAAATTTTTTTAGTACATCCTCGATTTAAAAAAAATTTTTTTAGTACATCCTCGATCTAAAAAAATTTTTTTAGTACATCCTCGACCTAAAAAAAATTTTTTTAGTACATCCTCGACCTAAAAAAATTTTTTTAGTACATCCTCGATCTAAAAAAAATTTTTTTAGTACATCCTCGATCTAAAAAAATTTTTTTAGTACATCCTCGATTTAAAAAAAATTTTTTTAGTACATCCTCGATCTAAAAAAATTTTTTTAGTACATCCTCGACCTAAAAAAAATTTTTTTAGTACATCCTCGACCTAAAAAAATTTTTTTAGTACATCCTCGATCTAAAAAAAATTTTTTTAGTACATCCTCGATTTAAAAAAATTTTTTTAGTACATCCTCGATCTAAAAAAATTTTTTTAGTACATCCTCGATTTAAAAAAAATTTTTTTAGTACATCCTCGATTTAAAAAAATTTTTTTAGTACATCCTCGATCTAAAAAAATTTTTTTAGTACATCCTCGACCTAAAAAAAATTTTTTTAGTACATCCTCGATCTAAAAAAATTTTTTTAGTACATCCTCGACCTAAAAAAAATTTTTTTAGTACATCCTCGATCTAAAAAAATTTTTTTAGTACATCCTCGATTTAAAAAAAATTTTTTTAGTACATCCTCGATCTAAAAAAATTTTTTTAGTACATCCTCGACCTAAAAAAAATTTTTTTAGTACATCCTCGACCTAAAAAAATTTTTTTAGTACATCCTCGATCTAAAAAAAATTTTTTAGTACATCCTCGATTTAAAAAAAATTTTTTTAGTACATCCTCGATTTAAAAAAATTTTTTTAGTACATCCTCGATCTAAAAAAAATTTTTTTAGTACATCCTCGATCTAAAAAAAATTTTTTTAGTACATCCTCGATCTAAAAAAATTTTTTTAGTACATCCTCGACCTAAAAAAAATTTTTTTAGTACATCCTCGACCTAAAAAAATTTTTTTAGTACATCCTCGATCTAAAAAAAATTTTTTTAGTACATCCTCGATCTAAAAAAATTTTTTTAGTACATCCTCGATTTAAAAGAAATTTTTTTAGTACATCCTCGATCTAAAAAAATTTTTTTAGTACATCCTCGATCTAAAAAAAATTTTTTTAGTACATCTTTGATATGAAAAAATTTTTTTTAGTACATCCTCGATTTAAAAAAAATTTTTTAGTACATCCTCGATCTAAAAAAAATTTTTTTAGTACATCCTCGATCTAAAAAAATTTTTTTAGTACATCCTCGATTTAAAAAAAATTTTTTTAGTACATCCCCGATCTAAAAAAATTTTTTTAGTACATCCTCGACCTAAAAAAAATTTTTTTAGTACATCCTCGATCTAAAAAAATTTTTTTAGTACATCCTCGATTTAAAAAAAACTTTTTTAGTACATCCTCGATTTAAAAAAATTTTTTTAGTACATCCTCGATCTAAAAAAATTTTTTTAGTACATCCTCGATCTAAAAAAAATTTTTTTAGTACATCCTTGATATGAAAAAATTTTTTTTAGTACATCCTCGATTTAAAAAAAATTTTTTAGTACATCCTCGATCTAAAAAAAATTTTTTTAGTACATCCTCGATCTAAAAAAATTTTTTTAGTACATCCTTGATATGAAAAAATTTTTTTTAGTACATCCTCGATCTAAAAAAAATTTTTTTAGTACATCCTCGATCTAAAAAATTTTTCTTTAGTACATCCTCGATCTAAAAAAAATTTTTTTAGTACATCCTTGATATGAAAAAAATTTTTTTAGTACATCCTCGATTTAAAAAAAATTTTTTAGTACATCCTCGATCTAAAAAAAATTTTTTTAGTACATCCTCGATCTTAAAAAATTTTTTTAGTACATCCTCGATCTAAAAAAAATTTTTTTAGTACATCCTCGATCTAAAAAAATTTTTTTAGTACATCCTCGACCTAAAAAAAATTTTTTTAGTACATCCTCGATCTAAAAAAATTTTTTTAGTACATCCTTGATATGAAAAAATTTTTTTTAGTACATCCTCGATCTAAAAAAAATTTTTTAGTACATCCTCGATTTAAAAAAAAATTTTTTAGTACATCCTCGATCTAAAAAAATTTTTTTAGTACATCCTCGATCTAAAAAAAATTTTTTTAGTACATCCTTGATATGAAAAAATTTTTTTTAGTACATCCTCGATTTAAAAAAATTTTTTAGTACATCCTCGATCTAAAAAAAATTTTTTTAGTACATCCTCGATCTAAAAAAATTTTTCTAGTACATCCTCGATTTAAAAAAAAATTTTTTAGTACATCCTCGATCTAAAAAAATTTTTTTAGTACATCCTCGATCTAAAAAAAATTTTTTTAGTACATCCTTGATATGAAAAAATTTTTTTTAGTACACCCTCGATTTAAAAAAAATTTTTTAGTACATCCTCGATCTAAAAAAAATTTTTTTAGTACATCCTCGATCCAAAAAAATTTTTTTAGTACATCCTCGACCTAAAAAAAATTTATTTAGTACATCCTCGATCTAAAAAAATTTTTTTAGTACATCCTCGACCTAAAAAAAATTTTTTTAGTACATCCTCGATCTAAAAAAATTTTTTTAGTACATCCTCGATTTAAAAAAAATTTTTTTAGTACATCCTCGATTTAAAAAAATTTTTTTAGTACATCCTCGATCTAAAAAAATTTTTTTAGTACATCCTCGATCTAAAAAAAATTTTTTTAGTACATCCTCGATCTAAAAAAATTTTTTTAGTACATCCTCGATTTAAAAAAAAATTTTTTAGTACATCCTCGATCTAAAAAAATTTTTTTAGTACATCCTCGATCTAAAAAAAATTTTTTTAGTACATCCTCGATCTAAAAAAATTTTTTTAGTACATCCTCGATTTAAAAAAAATTTTTTTAGTACATCCTCGATTTAAAAAAATTTTTTTAGTACATCCTCGATCTAAAAAAAATTTTTTTAGTACATCCTCGATCTAAAAAAATTTTTTTAGTACATCCTCGACCTAAAAAAAATTTTTTTAGTACATCCTCGATCTAAAAAAATTTTTTTAGTACATCCTCGATCTAAAAAAATTTTTTTAGTACATCCTCGATCTAAAAAAATTTTTTTAGTACATCCTCGACCTAAAAAAAATTTTTTTAGTACATCCTCGATCTAAAAAAATTTTTTTAGTACATCCTCGACCTAAAAAAAATTTTTTTAGTACATCCTCGACCTAAAAAAAATTTTTTTAGTACATCCCCGATCTAAAAAAATTTTTTTAGTACATCCTCGATTTAAAAAAAATTTTTTTAGCACATCCTCGATCTAAAAAAATTTTTTTAGTACATCCTCGATCTAAAAAAATTTTTTTAGTACATCCTCGACCTAAAAAAAATTTTTTTAGTACATCCTCGATCTAAAAAAATTTTTTTAGTACATCCTCGACCTAAAAAAAATTTTTTTAGTACATCCTCGACCTAAAAAAAATTTTTTTAGTACATCCTCGATCTAAAAAAATTTTTTTAGTACATCCTCGATTTAAAAAAAATTTTTTTAGTACATCCTCGATCTAAAAAAATTTTTTTAGTACATCCTCGACCTAAAAAAAATTTTTTTAGTACATCCTCGATCTAAAAAAATTTTTTTAGTACACCCTCGATTTAAAAAAAATTTTTTTAGTACATCCTCGATTTAAAAAAAATTTTTTTAGTACATCCTCGATCTAAAAAAATTTTTTTAGTACATCCTCGATTTAAAAAAAATTTTTTTAGCACATCCTCGATCTAAAAAAATTTTTTTAGTACATCCTCGATCTAAAAAAATTTTTTTAGCACATCCTCGATCTAAAAAAATTTTTTTAGTACATCCTCGAACTAAAAAAATTTTTTTAGTACATCCTCGATCTAAAAAATTTTTTTTAGTACATCCTCGATTTAAAAAAAATTTTTTTAGTACATCCTCGATTTAAAAAAATTTTTTTAGTACATCCTCGATCTAAAAACATTTTTTTAGTACATCCTCGATCTAAAAAAATTTTTTTAGTACATCCTCGATCTAAAAAAAATTTTTTTAGTACATCCTCGATCTAAAAAAATTTTTTTAGTACATCCTCGATCTAAAAAAAATTTTTTTAGTACATCCTCGATCTAAAAAAATTTTTTTAGTACATCCTCGATTTAAAAAAAATTTTTTTAGTACATCCTCGATTTAAAAAAATTTTTTTAGTACATCCTCGATCTAAAAAAATTTTTTTAGTACATCCTCGATCTAAAAAAATTTTTTTAGTACATCCTCGACCTAAAAAAAATTTTTTTAGTACATCCTCGATCTAAAAAAATTTTTTTAGTACATCCTCGACCTAAAAAAAATTTTTTTAGTACATCCTCGATCTAAAAAAATTTTTTTAGTACATCCTCGATTTAAAAAAAATTTTTTTAGTACATCCTCGATTTAAAAAAATTTTTTTAGTACATCCTCGATCTAAAAAAATTTTTTTAGTACATCCTCGACCTAAAAAAAATTTTTTTAGTACATCCTCGATCTAAAAAAATTTTTTTAGTACATCCTCGATTTAAAAAAAATTTTTTTAGTGCATCCTCGATTTAAAAAAATTTTTTTAGTACATCCTCGATCTAAAAAAATTTTTTTAGTACATCCTCGATTTAAAAAAAATTTTTTTAGTACATCCTCGATTTAAAAAAAATTTTTTTAGTACATCCTCGATTTAAAAAATTTTTTTTAGTACATCCTCGATTTAAAAAAATTTTTTTAGTACATCCTCGATCTAAAAAAATTTTTTTAGTACATCCTCGATCTAAAAAAAATTTTTTTAGTACATCCTCGATCTAAAAAAATTTTTTTAGTACATCCTCGACCTAAAAAAAATTTTTTTAGTACATCCTCGACCTAAAAAAAATTTTTTTAGTACATCCTCGATCTAAAAAAATTTTTTTAGTACATCCTCGATCTAAAAAAAATTTTTTTAGTACATCCTCGATCTAAAAAAATTTTTTTAGTACATCCTCGATTTAAAAAAAATTTTTTTAGTACATCCTCGATCTAAAAAAATTTTTTTAGTACATCCTCGACCTAAAAAAAATTTTTTTAGTACATCCTCGATCTAAAAAAATTTTTTTAGTACATCCTCGACCTAAAAAAAATTTTTTTAGTACATCCTCGATCTAAAAAAATTTTTTTAGTACATCCTCGATTTAAAAAAAAATTTTTTAGTACATCCTCGATTTAAAAAAATTTTTTTAGTACATCCTCGATTTAAAAAAAATTTTTTTAGTACATCCTCGATCTAAAAAAATTTTTTTAGTACATCCTCGATCTAAAAAAAATTTTTTTAGTACATCCTCGATTTAAAAAAATTTTTTTAGTACATCCTCGATCTAAAAAAATTTTTTTAGTACATCCTCGATTTAAAAAAAATTTTTTAGTACATCCTCGATCTAAAAAAAATTTTTTTAGTACATCCTCGATCTAAAAAAATTTTTTTAGTACATCCTCGATTTAAAAAAAATTTTTTTAGTACATCGTCGATCTAAAAAAATTTTTTTAGTACATCCTCGATTTAAAAAAAATTTTTTTAGTACATCCTCGATTTAAAAAAATTTTTTTAGTACATCCTCGATCTAAAAAAATTTTTTTAGTACATCCTCGATTTAAAAAAAATTTTTTTAGTACATCCTCGATCTAAAAAAATTTTTTTAGTACATCCTCGACCTAAAAAAAATTTTTTTAGTACATCCTCGATCTAAAAAAATTTTTTTAGTACATCCTCGACCTAAAAAAAATTTTTTTAGTACATCCTCGATCTAAAAAAATTTTTTTAGTACATCCTCGATTTAAAAAAAAATTTTTTAGTACATCCTCGATCTAAAAAAATTTTTTTAGTACATCCTCGATCTAAAAAAAATTTTTTTAGTACATCCTTGATATGAAAAAATTTTTTTTAGTACATCCTCGATTTAAAAAAAATTTTTTAGTACATCCTCGATCTAAAAAAAATTTTTTAGCACATCCTCGATCTAAAAAAATTTTTTTAGTACATCCTCGATCTAAAAAAAATTTTTTTAGTACATCCTCGATCTAAAAAAAATTTTTTAGTACATCCTCGATTTAAAAAAAATTTTTTTAGTACATCCTCGATTTAAAAAAAATTTTTTTAGTACATCCTCGATTTAAAAAAAATTTTTTTAGTACATCCTCGATCTAAAAAAATTTTTTTAGTACATCCTCGATTTAAAAAAATTTTTTTAGTACATCCTCGATTTAAAAAAAATTTTTTTAGTACATCCTCGATCTAAAAAAATTTTTTTAGTACATCCTCGACCTAAAAAAAATTTTTTTAGTACATCCTCGATCTAAAAAAATTTTTTTAGTACATCCTCGACCTAAAAAAAATTTTTTTAGTACATCCTCGATCTAAAAAAATTTTTTTAGTACATCCTCGATTTAAAAAAAATTTTTTTAGTACATCCTCGATTTAAAAAAAATTTTTTTAGTACATCCTCGATTTAAAAAAAATTTTTTTAGTACATCCTCGATCTAAAAAAATTTTTTTAGTACATCCTCGATCTAAAAAAAATTTTTTTAGTACATCCTCGATTTAAAAAAATTTTTTTAGTACATCCTCGATCTAAAAAAATTTTTTTAGTACATCCTCGATTTAAAAAAAAATTTTTAGTACATCCTCGATCTAAAAAAAATTTTTTTAGTACATCCTCGATCTAAAAAAATTTTTTTAGTACATCCTCGATTTAAAAAAAATTTTTTTAGTACATCCTCGATCTAAAAAAATTTTTTTAGTACATCCTCGATTTAAAAAAAATTTTTTTAGTACATCCTCGATTTAAAAAAATTTTTTTAGTACATCCTCGATCTAAAAAAATTTTTTTAGTACATCCTCGATCTAAAAAAATATTTTTAGTACATCCTCGATTTAAAAAAAATTTTTTTAGTACATCCTCCATTTAAAAAAATTTTTTTAGTACATCCTCGATCTAAAAAAATTTTTTTAGTACATCCTCGATCTAAAAAAATTTTTTTAGTACATCCTCGACCTAAAAAAAATTTTTTTAGTACATCCTCGATCTAAAAAAATTTTTTTAGTACATCCTCGACCTAAAAAAAATTTTTTTAGTACATCCTCGATCTAAAAAAATTTTTTTAGTACATCCTCGATTTAAAAAAAATTTTTTTAGTACATCCTCGATTTAAAAAAATTTTTTTAGTACATCCTCGATCTAAAAAAATTTTTTTAGTACATCCTCGACCTAAAAAAAATTTTTTTAGTACATCCTCGATCTAAAAAAATTTTTTTAGTACATCCTCGATTTAAAAAAAATTTTTTTAGTACATCCTCGATTTAAAAAAATTTTTTTAGTACATCCTCGATCTAAAAAAATTTTTTTAGTACATCCTCGACCTAAAAAAAATTTTTTTAGTACATCCTCGATCTAAAAAAATTTTTTTAGTACATCCTCGATCTAAAAAAAATTTTTTTAGTACATCCTCGATTTAAACAAAATTTTTTTAGTACATCCTCGATCTAAAAAAATTTTTTTAGTACATCCTCGATCTAAAAAAAATTTTTTTAGTACATCCTTGATATGAAAAAATTTTTTTTAGTACATCCTCGATTTAAAAAAAATTTTTTAGTACATCCTCGATCTAAAAAAAATTTTTTTAGTACATCCTCGATCTAAAAAAATTTTTTTAGTACATCCTCGATCTAAAAAAAATTTTTTTAGTACATCCTCGATCTAAAAAAATTTTTTTAGTACATCCTCGATTTAAAAAAATTTTTTTAGTACATTCTCGATCTAAAAAAATTTTTTTAGTACATCCTCGATCAAAAAAAAATTTTTTTAGTACATCCTTGATATGAAAAAATTTTTTTTAGTACATCCTCGGTTTAAAAAAAATTTTTTAGTACATCCTCGATCTAAAAAAAATTTTTTTAGCACATCCTCGATCTAAAAAAATTTTTTTAGTACATCCTCGATTTAAAAAAAATTTTTTTAGTACATCCTCGATCTAAAAAAATTTTTTTAGTACATCCTCGATTTAAAAAAAATTTTTTTAGTACATCCTCGATCTAAAAAAATTTTTTTAGTACATCCTTGATTTAAAAAAAATTTTTTTAGTACATCCTCGATCTAAAAAAATTTTTTTAGTACATCCTCGATCTAAAAAAATTTTTTAGTACATCCTCGATCTAAAAAAAATTTTTTTAGCACATCCTCGATCTAAAAAAATTTTTTTAGTACATCCTCGATTTAAAAAAAATTTTTTTAGTACATCCTCGATCTAAAAAAATTTTTTTAGTACATCCTCGATTTAAAAAAAATTTTTTTAGTACATCCTCGACTTAAAAAAATTTTTTTTAGTACATCCTCGATCTAAAAAAATTTTTTTAGTACATCCTCGATTTAAAAAAAATTTTTTTAGTACATCCTCGATCTAAAAAAATTTTTTTAGTACATCCTCGACCTAAAAAATATTTTTTTAGTACATCCTCGATCTAAAAAAATTTTTTTAGTACATCCTTGACCTAAAAAAAATTTTTTTAGTACATCCTCGATCTAAAAAAATTTTTTTAGTACATCCTCGATCTAAAAAAAATTTTTTTAGTACATCCTCGATCTAAAAAAATTTTTTTAGCACATCCTCGATTTAAAAAAAATTTTTTTAGTACATCCTCGATCTAAAAAAATTTTTTTAGTACATCCTCGATCTAAAAAAAAATTTTTTAGTACATCCTTGATATGAAAAAAATTTTTTTAGTACATCCTCGATTTAAAAAAAATTTTTTAGTACATCCTCGATCTAAAAAAAATTTTTTTAGTACATCCTCGATCTAAAAAAATTTTTTTAGTACATCCTCGATTTAAAAAAAATTTTTTTAGTACATCCTCGATCTAAAAAAATTTTTTTAGTACATCCTCGATCTAAAAAAAATTTTTTTAGTACATCCTTGATATGAAAAAATTTTTTTTAGTACATCCTCGGTTTAAAAAAAATTTTTTAGTACATCCTCGATCTAAAAAAAATTTTTTTAGCACATCCTCGATCTAAAAAAATTTTTTTAGTACATCCTCGATTTAAAAAAAAATTTTTTAGTACATCCTCGATCTAAAAAAATTTTTTAGTACATCCTCGATTTAAAAAAAATTTTTTAGTACATCCTCGATCTAAAAAAAATTTTTTTAGCACATCCTCGATCTAAAAAAATTTTTTTAGTACATCCTCGATTTAAAAAAAATTTTTTTAGTACATCCTCGATCTAAAAAAATTTTTTTAGTACATCCTCGATCTAAAACAAATTTTTTTAGTACATCCTCGATCTAAAAAAATTTTTTTAGTACATCCTCGATTTAAAAAAAATTTTTTTAGTACATCCTCGATTTAAAAAAATTTTTTTAGTACATCCTCGATCTAAAAAAAATTTTTTTAGTACATCCTCGATCTAAAAAAATTTTTTTAGTACATCCTCGACCTAAAAAAAAGTTTTTTAGTACATCCTCGATCTAAAAAAATTTTTTAGTACATCCTCGATTTAAAAAAATTTTTTTTAGTACATCCTCGATCTAAAAAAAATTTTTTTAGTACATCCTCGATCTAAAAAAAATTTTTTAGTACATCCTCGATTTAAAAAAAAATTTTTTAGTACATCCTCGATCTAAAAAAATTTTTTTAGTACATCCTCGACCTAAAAAAAATTTTTTTAGTACATCCTCGATCTAAAAAAATTTTTTTAGTACATCCTCGATCTAAAAAAATTTTTTTAGTACATCCTCGACCTAAAAAAAATTTTTTTAGTACATCCTCGATCTAAAAAAAAGTTTTTTAGTACATCCTTGATATGAAAAAATTTTTTTTAGTACATCCTCGATCTAAAAAAAATTTTTTAGTACATCCTCGATTTAAAAAAAAATTTTTTAGTACATCCTCGATCTAAAAAAATTTTTTTAGTACATCCTCGATTTAAAAAAAATTTTTTTAGTACATCCTCGATCTAAAAAAATTTTTTTAGTACATCCTCGACCTAAAAAAAATTTTTTTAGTACATCCTCGATCTAAAAAAATTTTTTTAGTACATCCTCCATTTAAAAAAATTTTTTTAGTACATCCTCGATCTAAAAAAATTTTTTTAGTACATCCTCGACCTAAAAAAAATTTTTTAGTACATCCTCGATCTAAAAAAATTTTTTAAGTACATCCTCGACCTAAAAAAAATTTTTTTAGTACATCCTCGATCTAAAAAAATTTTTTTAGTACATCCTCGATTTAAAAAAAATTTTTTTAGTACATCCTCGATCTAAAAAAATTTTTTTAGTACATCCTCGATTTAAAAAAAATTTTTTTAGTACATCCTCGATCTAAAAAAATTTTTTTAGTACATCCTCGACCTAAAAAAAATTTTTTTAGTACATCCTCGATCTAAAAAAATTTTTTTAGTACATCCTCGACCTAAAAAAAATTTTTTTAGTACATCCTCGATCTAAAAAGATTTTTTTAGTACATCCTCGATCTAAAAAAATTTTTTTAGTACATCCTCGATCTAAAAAAATTTTTTTAGTACATCCTCGATTTAAAAAAAAATTTTTTAGTACATCCTCGATCTAAAAAAATTTTTTTAGTACATCCTCGATCTAAAAAAATTTTTTTAGTACATCCTTGATATGAAAAAATTTTTTTTAGTACATCCTCGATTTAAAAAAAATTTTTTAGTACATCCTCGATCTAAAAAAAATTTTTTTAGTACATCCTCGATTTAAAAAAAATTTTTTTAGTACATCCTCGATTTAAAAAAAATTTTTTTAGTACATCCTCGATCTAAAAAAATTTTTTTAGTACATCCTCGATTTAAAAAAAATTTTTTTAGTACATCCTCGATTTAAAAAAATTTTTTTAGTACATCCTCGATCTAAAAAAATTTTTTTAGTACATCCTCGATTTAAAAAAAATTTTTTAGTACATCCTCGACCTAAAAAAAATTTTTTAGTACATCCTCGATCTAAAAAAATTTTTTTAGTACATCCTCGATCTAAAAAAAATTTTTTAGTACATCCTTGATATGAAAAAATTTTTTTTAGTACATCCTCGATTTAAAAAAAATTTTTTAGTACATCCTCGATCTAAAAAAAATTTTTTTAGCACATCCTCGATCTAAAAAAATTTTTTTAGTACATCCTCGATTTAAAAAAAAATTTTTTAGTACATCCTCGATCTAAAAAAATTTTTTAGTACATCCTCGATTTAAAAAAGAATTTTTTAGTACATCCTCGATCTAAAAAAAATTTTTTTAGCACATCCTCGATCTAAAAAAATTTTTTTAGTACATCCTCGATTTAAAAAAAAATTTTTTTAGTACATCCTCGATCTAAAAAAATTTTTTTAGTACATCCTCGATTTAAAAAAAATTTTTTTAGTACATCCTCGATTTAAAAAAATTTTTTTAGTACATCCTCGATCTAAAAAAAATTTTTTTAGTACATCCTCGATCTAAAAAAATTTTTTTAGTACATCCTCGACATAAAAAAAATTTTTTTAGTACATCCTCGATCTAAAAAAATTTTTTTAGTACATCCTTGATCTAAAAAATTTTTTTAGTACATCCTCGATTTAAAAAAATTTTTTTAGTACATCCTCGATCTAAAAAAAATTTTTTTAGTACATCCTCGATTTAAAAAAAATTTTTTTAGTACATCCTCGATCTAAAAAAATTTTTTTAGTACATCCTCGACCTAAAAAAAATTTTTTTAGTACATCCTCGATCTAAAAAAATTTTTTTAGTACATCCTCGACCTAAAAAAAATTTTTTTAGTACATCCTCGATCTAAAAAAATTTTTTTAGTACATCCTCGATTTAAAAAAAATTTTTTTAGTACATCCTCGATCTAAAAAAATTTTTTTAGTACATCCTCGATTTAAAAAAAATTTTTTTAGTACATCCTCGATCTAAAAAAAATTTTTTTAGTACATCCTCGATCTAAAAAAATTTTTTTAGTACATCCTCGATTTAAAAAAAATTTTTTTAGTACATCCTCGATTTAAAAAAAATATTTTTAGTACATCCTCGATTTAAAAAAATTTTTTAGTACATCCTCGATCAAAAAAAATTTTTTTAGTACATCCTCGATCTAAAAAAAATTTTTTAGTACATCCTTGATATGAAAAAAATTTTTTTAGTACATCCTCGACCTAAAAAAAATTTTTTTAGTACATCCTCGATCTAAAAAAATTTTTTTTAGGTCGAGGATGTACTAAAAAAATTTTTTTAGATCGAGGATGTACTAAAAAATTTTTTTTAGGTCGAGGATGTACTAAAAAAATTTTTTTAGATCGAGGATGTACTAAAAAAATTTTTTTTAGATCGAGGATGTACTTAAAAAAATTTTTTTAAATCGAGGATGTACTAAAAAAATTTTTTTTAAATCGAGGATGTACTAAAAAAATTTTTTTAGATCGAGGATGTACTAAAAAAATTTTTTTTAGGTCGAGGATGTACTAAAAAAATTTTTTTAGATCGAGGATGTACTAAAAAAATTTTTTTTAAATCGAGGATGTACTAAAAAAATTTTTTTAGATCGAGGATGTACTAAAAAAATTTTTTTTAGATCGAGGATGTACTAAAAAATTTTTTTTAAATCGAGGGTGTACTAAAAAAAATTTTTTCATATCAAGGATGTACTAAAAAAATTTTTTTTAGATCGAGGATGTACTAAAAAAATTTTTTTAGATCGAGGATGTACTAAAAAAATTTTTTTAAATCGAGGATGTACTAAAAAAATTTTTTTTAAATCGAGGATGTACTAAAAAAATTTTTTTAGATCGAGGATGTACTAAAAAAATTTTTTTTAAATCGAGGATGTACTAAAAAAAATTTTTTTAGATCGAGGATGTACTAAAAAATTTTTTTTAAATCGAGGATGTACTAAAAAAAATTTTTTCATATCAAGGATGTACTAAAAAATTTTTTTTAGATCGAGGATGTACTAAAAAATTTTTTTTAGATCGAGGATGTACTAAAAAAATTTTTTTAAATCGAGGATGTACTAAAAAAATTTTTTTTAAATCGAGGATGTACTAAAAAAATTTTTTTAGATCGAGGATGTACTAAAAAAATTTTTTTTAGATCGAGGATGTATTAAAAAAATTTTTTTAGATCGAGGATGTACTAAAAAAATTTTTTTAGATCGAGGATGTACTAAAAAAATTTTTTTCATATCAAGGATGTACTAAAAATATTTTTTTTAGATCGAGGATGTACTAAAAAAATTTTTTCATATCGAGGATGTACTAAAAAAATATGCAAATTGTACAAATTTGGACGGAGAATGAGTCCCCTTTGTTGTGTTTAGTTTTACTACCCTTGTGAGAAGGATCTGCTCCCGGCTTGAATCTCGACGATACGTGCGAGGGGCCATTGGTGTGGTTGGTAAAGATTCATCGAGAAGGATTACCAATCGACCATACTTTACCTGGTATCGTGGGCTGGCTGGTAACGCATGGTGTCTCTCTGCATTTCCTGCAAGTATTCCGTCGCCCAGTACAGTCCGGAACAGGAACTGAGGTGCATTGAGGAACCGAATGAGAAAGTGGGCTGGCGTAAGAGCGACCAAATCGTTTTGGGTCGTCCGACATGGGCACCGGCGGACGTGAATTCATGGCAGCCTCTACTTGATGAAGGATGACAGTCTCGAGCTGCTCGAGATGGCGGTAAAGAGGCCTCCCACAATCCGCGGAAGTTTTTAAGCAGCCTTAGAAGAAGCGAAATGCCAGGTGAAGCCTTTGCTCGAGCACAGTCTGTGCCAATGGCTTTCTTTTGTTGTTCATCGTTGCAATGCCGCTAGAAATCCGGTGGTGTGGTGAGATCGCCAACGAGCTCCAGATGAACTGGCTTTCGTTGCAAAACACACACCAAAAATGCACAAGTAACTTTTCATTGCAGACCGCACGGCGATGATGCACTGGTTTTGAGGTTAAAATGGACCAGCGTAGTCCACTCACTACTCAAGTAACCCTTTTTTTTTTGCTTTAACGTTAGCGATGTTCGCGATTCGAGCGCTTGCTTAACTCTTCTGATCTGATGATGGAGTTTTCCTACACGTCCTTTGTCACTACAATCACACGGGGGTTTTGTATTTCTTCGACTGAGAGAGAGAGAGAAAAGAGGTTCAAGCGCATGATGCCGATCGTTCTGGCTCATTGCAAAAAAGAAACACATGCGTCCCATTCACAGTTCAAAACACGAGCGCGAGACCCCGCGGCACAAGATTTTATAGCATGCCGTCGACGATTGCATTTAACCTGAGCCTTAAAAAACCAGCCCAGCACCAGAACACCAGAGAATAAAGTCCATCGTTTTGGCTCTCGTTTGAAAAAGATGATTTTCTACCTACCTACCTACCCTTTCACCGGTTTTTGAGCTGATTTTGGGTGATTTTTCACCCGCCTGTGGCTGCACGAAGCGAACGAAAGTGGGCTAGATTTCTCCGCTTTGCACCTTCGCACCCTTGTGCGTGTGCATGTGTGCGGCTGCCAGCAGCGATTTTGGGTTTGTGTGCGCGTTTCTCCAAATTCTAAGTCCGGCCGATGCGTCGGCGAAGAGAACTTAGCAAATTTGTGGATTGAAGCAAACGGCGAAGAGTACGGGTTCAAGTTAAAGAGAAAACTCAAACTGCCAGTGTGCAAGTGCTGTTCTTGGAGAAAGGTCCGCATCATTGCAGAGGAAGCGGTACCGTTGAGGTAGGTTAAAAATCATAACAATTGGAGTTTGATCTGTTTTCTAATACTTTCATTATCTTATTTCATGTTTTCTGCTGCTTGACGAGGGAACTACTATGCAGGACAGGATGTTTGCTCCTGTTTGACGAGAAAATTATGTCGCAGCATTTCGCACCACTGGAAATACCTGCTGATAAACCGTGAACTATCGTGCAATTGGACGATACAGGCAAGCAGCGTTACTGGACAATGAAGGCGTTTATTCCCCGTACACGCAGCTGAAAGACGCCACCGCAAACAAAGCATAATGAAATAAGAAAAACGCAATAAAATGTACTGTACTTCCCTCTTGTAGGTTCTTTCGTCTGCGCGTTTGTTCTGAAAGAGAGCGCAGCCGTAAGCGCGAGCGTAATTGCGCTCGAAGCTTGCGCTCGCGGCTTGCGTTCTCTCTACCTTGAAAGAAACTGAGCTGCAGAAATGAGAAATGTGAGCGAAGGGGAAAAGGGCCGAAGCATGCACGAGCGTTTCCGGCCGCGGTTTCATTTTTGACGACAAAACCGCAAATTTGAAGCCTTTTGAGAGCCTCCGTCGTTAGTTTCTTTTGAGTGATTCTTGGCAGTAGGGCAGGGTCGGTGTTCGTTCGGTTCGGTTCGGTTTTCCTGGTTTGTTCAGTTTGTTCTCATATTTTCATCGGTCTCTTCCCATTCTCAAAAGAGAGAGCGCGCGAACCGTGGAGAGCAAAAAACGCCATTGTCGCGTAGTGGCACTGTTTTCCTGCATCGTCCAGCTGCCTGTAGCTCACGTCTATTCAGCGGGTATTTCCGGCGGTGCGAAATGCGCTGTAACATAATTTACTCGTCAAACAGCAGCAGACATGAAGCAAGATAATGAAATTATTATTAAAAAAAAAACCAAGTTAAGAACTCCAACTGCGATGATTTTTAAGCACCTACCCTCAACGGTAATGCTTGCAAATCGCTACCTTCCGCTAGGATACTGCACTGGGATACTCTGGCAGGTGACGTTTTTTTTTTTTTCTTGAACTTCGCCGGCCTGCAACATAATTAGCTTGCGCTGGCGCACACATTCAAAGCAACAGGGAAAAACGACGGTTCAAACGAGAGAATTCGAGCGTCGTTCGCTCGCTCGGTGCTGCCGACCACCACCACTACACGCTGCTGATGGCCAAAAACCGCACACACACACACACACACACAGGTAAAGAAAATCACGTGACGAAAGGTAGTCAAAGATAGCGAGGTGATCCGAGCTTCGGGGGTCATTTTGGCTCGGATTTGTCGGCAGGGAAAACCCGCGGTGCTGGGAACACACGCGAAACGAACTGCGTGCAGGAATGAATGAACGAGTGAAACCCCCGCAAGGACATCCAGCAGCAGCAGGAGCATCAGCAGAGGACCGATCCCTCACACTGGCACACACACACACAAAGTGTTCTCTCTCTCTCTCTCTCTCTCTCTCTCTTCGTTCGTTCGTTTTGGAGATCCCCTGGGTAAGATCCTGGCGCGGATTTGGGGACATTTTTGGCAGGTTTATCCTTTCGATTCTCTTTCGCAAATTGAGAGACTTCTCTCTCTCTCTCTCTCTCGCTCTCGCAAGGACACGCGAGAAGTGCAGTTTCTTCTTCATCGCGAATGGAAAAGTCTCCCTCTCTATTAGCGCCTGCTGGGTGTCCTCGGCGAAAGATCCTTCTCGTTTGCTTTCTTTTACCGTTCTGCTCCCGATGTAAGTCGATGCCTCGCATGCACCCGAACCTGGCACGGAACTATAAAAAAACATAGCGCAAATAACGCACGCAACCTCGAGTCAGTTCTGCAAACGAAACAGAACGAAAGCGACCCAGATGTAATAAAAAAAATATTTCCGTTGACCCGCAAATCGAGCTGCGTGCTTTTTTTTGCGGGATGACACGAGATCGCTTCAGCCACCACCCAGCCCAGGTGGACCACTTTTTTCGGGGGGGGGGGGGTACGTTCAAGTGGCCAATTAACTGCCCCCTTTGAGCAGCATGAATTATCGATGCCTGTTTAGGATGCATTGTGCAGTTTAGCAAAGAATTTCCGATGTAAATATACTGCGCGGTAATCCGTCGTTAAAAGAATCGTGCATAGAAATGTTTCCCTTTTGAGCTTCCCAACGAGCTAATTCTGTGGTAGATACCTACCGTTTTTTTGTGAGTTTTGGCTGAACAGCCAAGCCCGAATGGTTGAGAATATCCAGAGTTCTCGCGCAAACGAATGGCTGAACAACCTTCTTTGTGAGCCGAACATCGGTGTACTTTCGATTGCTAGGATGGTTTCGTTGGCCTAAAACCCTAAGCTTCATCGCTGTACGCAGACACCTCGCTCGGTGAAAGGTCCTTCCTTCCGATGGCCGTACGTTCCTATGGCTTTGGGCAACTGGGCCTTCTTCCACTGGCCTGGTGTAGCTGTAGCTGTAGCTGTAGTTCGCCCCAAATGGACCCGAACGCTAGCGGTAAAGGAAGATGATGATGATGATGACGACGACCTCATAGCGGTTCCAAAAGCTGGCGAATCAATTGGGCAATGGAACAATGGAAGTGGACAGACGAACGGTAAATTGTACAGAGTCCAAACAACAAGACGATTGGATGAGTGAATTGCGCTTAATTTTTCGCAAAACGAGAAGAACTCACTTACCCGCTTTTTAGAGTTGCACAAATTGTAATTGTTCGTGTCAAACTCATGGAGCTGACAACTTTGCTTGAGCGAGGTATTTTGTTTTTGATGTTTTGACAGCTCCTGACGGAAGGAAAGATTTAAATTATTCTAAAACTCGGGGTAATTTAGCAGATTAGAGCTCTATTTTTGGCGGGTAAAAATGAAAAAAAAACCAGTAAGTGATTGAATGTTGTGTGTAAATAATAGGAAAGAGTTTACGGGAGAAAAGAGCTTTTCCATCGAATGGAACATCATTTCTCCTCCGGTCACCATTATGCATCTTTCACTACAGAGTCAGCGAAGTGTCAAACCGTTATCGAGCCTAGCGAAAATAAATAAACAAAACGTACGTCTGCCGCTGGATTTTTCACCGAGCGACAGCTGAGCCGGGTGACTTTTTGCATCATCTGCGGTCATCTGTGCCCCTGTCGACCAGCCACGGGGGCTTTTCGGTACCGCAGAATGTGTTTAGGGGCACCCGAGCGAACATAACCCCACCCCCCGTTCCGTGCACGTCGTTGCCTGGCGATCATTTCGAGCCAGGGCAGGTTTCGGTTTTGCCGTACTTTGCTTTCGTACGAATGTTGTTTTTTTGAATGTTGTGTGTATTTTTTTTTTCAATGTGTTTTCATTTAACACTGTTCATGTTTTCGTGTGTTTGTTCGAATAAAAATGTGCCGCCGCACACGCTTTGTATGAACTAAAAACAATTTTTTTTAGATCGAGGATGTACTAAAAAAATTTTTTTTAGATCGAGGATGGACTAAAAAAATTTTTTTTAGGTCGAGGATGTACTAAAAAAATTTTTTTTAAATCGAGGATGTACTAAAAAAATTTTTTTAGATCGAGGATGTACTAAAAAAATTTTTTTAGATCGAGGATGTACTAAAAAATTTTTTTCATATCAAGGATGTACTAAAAAAATTTTTTTAGATCGAGGATGTACTAAAAAAATTTTTTAGATTGAGGATGTACTAAAAAAATTTTTTTAGATCGAGGATGTACTAAACAAATTTTTTTAGATCGAGGATGTACTAAAAAAATTTTTTTAGATCGAGGATGTACTAAAAAATTTTTTTTCATATCAAGGATGTACTAAAAAAATTTTTTTTACATCGAGGATGTACTAAAAAATTTTTTTTTGATCGAGGATGTACTAATAAAATATTTCATATCAAGGATGTACTAAAAAAATTTTTTTCACATCAAGGATGTACTAAAAAAATTTTTTTTAGATCGAGGATGTACTAAAAAAATTTTTTTTGATCGAGGATGTACTAAAAAAATTTTTTTAGATCGAGGATGTACTAAAAAAATTTTTTCATATCAAGGATGTACTAAAAAAATTTTTTTTAGATCGAGGATGTACTAAAAAAATTTTTTTTGATCTAGGATGTACTAAAAAAATTTTTTTTAGATCGAGGATGTACTAAAAAAATTTTTTTAGATCGAGGATGTACTAAAAAAAAATTTTTTTCATATCAAGGATGTACTAAAAAAATTTTTTTTAGATCGAGGATGTACTAAAAAAATTTTTTTTGATCTAGGATGTACTAAAAAAATTTTTTTTAGATCGAGGATGTACTAAAAAAATTTTTTTTAGATCGAGAATGTACTAAAAAAATTTTTTTAGATCGAGGATGTACTAAAAAAAAATTTTTTCATATCAAGGATGTACTAAAAAAATTTTTTTTAGATCGAGGATGTACTAAAAAAATTTTTTTTGATCTAGGATGTACTAAAAAAATTTTTTTTAGATCGAGGATGTACTAAAAAAATTTTTTTTAGATCGAGGATGTACTAAAAAAATTTTTTAGATCGAGGATGTACTAAAAAAATTTTTTTCATATCAAGGATGTACTAAAAAAATTTGTTTTTGATCGAGGATGTACTAAAAAAATTTTTTTTAGATCGAGAATGTACTAAAAAAATTTTTTTAGATCGAGGATGTACTAAAAAAATTTTTTTACATCGAGGATGTACTAAAAAAATTTTGTTAAGATCGAGGATGTACTAAAAAAATTTTGTTTAGATCGAGGATGTACTTAAAAAATTTTTTCATATCAAGGATGTACTAAAAAAATTTTTTTTTGATCGAGGATGTACTAAAAAAATTTTTTTCATATCAAGGATGTACTAAAAATATTTTCTTTTGATCGAGGATGTTCTAAAAAAAATTTTTGTAGATCGAGGATGTACTAAAAAAATTTTTTTTGTTCAAGGATTCTTTGTCCCATCCAAGCCCGGTGCGCCGAACAACTTGAAGCAGAATGGAATATAGCTCAACCAGCGAACATACATACCTACGAGGAGATACGAAAAGAAGCACAATTAGTCGGCGTGCATTATGTTAATCGACCAACAATTGACTTCTCTAGATTTTCCCGTTTGGACGAGGCTGGTCCGCACCGCTTCCTACGTGTTGCGATTTATCCGACACCGGCGCAATCCGTCATCGCGCTCCAGCGTGGGCCTTACGCGGGAAGAGTTCACGAAAGCTGAAATCTTTATCCTTCGTGAAGTGCAGCAGCAAGCGTACCCGGAAGAGTACGTCAAGCTGCAGAAGAATTCAGCGGTACCTAGGGGGAGTCCTTGATGATGCACGGAAGGATAGATGGATGCCACATTGCGGAACCGTCAACTAAGCGACCGATTCTCCTTCCCAAATCGTCATCGATGACATACATCGGCGGTTCAAACACGGTTGCCAGGTGACGGTCATTAACGAAGTAAGGCAAATGCATGACATTCCGTCGCTTCGATCAACCTGCCGACGAGTGTCCAGAGAGTGTAAGCTGTGCACGCTGCGGAAGTCAAAGCCCACCCCACCTCAGATGAGCGAGCTCCCGGTCAGTCGTTCTCATACGCTGGCATTGATTGGTTTTGGCCCGATGATAGTCGTAAATGGACGTAAGTCAGAGAAGCGTTGGGGGGGTTTTGTTTAATTGGGAATTCAGAATTTGGGGCACCAGAGCCCTTACGGAAGGTCAATGCTCCTGCGGCACCACAGCACTCGGCGGGGCATGGGAACGGAGGATTCAGTCCGTCAAGCGGATGCTGACAAATACCCGGAACGAGAGACATCCCTCGGATGCAGTCCGGATCAACGCGCTCATCGAGGTGGAAAAACCTCATTAATGCTCGACCGCTAACGCACGTTCGCTGCGAACAGCGAAGACACGGCGACCCGCTTACGCCTAACCATTTTCTTCGAGGGTCCTCGACAGGTATGAAGCAGTTAGTCAAATTCGACGACTCGCCAGCAGCCCTAACTGGAATAACTGGAAAGCGGCACAAGCTCGGGCAAACCAAACGGACGCAGTGGTTCGAACCGACTCCGCCACTAAGGGAAAAACGACATCGTGCTGACCGTTGATGAAACGATGTACCGTAACTGCTGGCCACGGGGGCGTGTTGTCAAAATAACACGATCGAACGACGACGGAGCGGTACGAAGAGCAACAGCGAAAGGAAATCTAATAGAAAGACCCGCGTTCGCCTGGACGTCGAGCCCAAGAGAATCTGCATTGCAACTGCAAAACAAAACGGCTGGTGGACTGTCACCTACGTAACTGCTCGATATTCGGCGTCACTTGAGCGACGGCTCGACACCCAGGCCAAGGCACGTAGGGCGCAAGGGCGATCATAAGTCCAGTGTTTTTTGTTTTATTCGCTTTTGCTTAATCTGATATTGCCGATTGAAAGTCAAATAGTTAGCTAAGAAAATTCCAAAATTGTAGACTTCTAGGCATTGTATATCTTCGAAGATGCAAAAAAGCTCCAAAAATCAAAAAAGGCTTGCCAAAAAGCTAAAAAATTTCAGCTCGTCAGTCACCCACAATTCAACTTACTATTTTAATAGCGCATTGAGGTGTAAAATAGATAAATTATATATCATTAGCAACATAAGTAAGTCTTCTTTTGAATAAAAGTAAAACAAAAATTATAGAATTTATATAAGCAAATGTTTTTGGGCAGTAACTAAATAAAAAACTAAAAAAAAACCATGTTTTTCTAACTTTGGTAATGAAGAACAAAAAAGGTTTAAAATTGTTTATTTCCAATTTTGTGCCTAAAACATACGCTAACATATGATAATGGTAATGGTGAAACGCGCCCGGACCCACTTCGAACCGCAAATAATATTTATATTTTGGTATTCGCGCGGTATAGCGAACCAAACACAGCGAACATGACTGTACAATATTGACGAGAAAGAGACGTACCAACGAAGCACTGAACTGTTTTTTACAAGCATCAATGCCTGAAATGTAAATTATTTAATTCGCAAAAAGTATTGTTCAATCTTTCTGCTGAATATTTTTTGCAATATTGACACACATACATTTATGCCACGGTTATGTGCAATGATCTTTAGCGTAGGGTTGCAGCAAAAATTCACCTTAAAGAGAATATTAACTTGAACGGAAAGGTATGATTTTCCTTCGCCTTTTTTTTAAATAATATTTCCTGTAATGTTTAACGAAATGTAAATGTACAATTTTATGTTGAATTCCATGGCTCACACCACCGTATATAAATTGATATTGATTTGATGTGATATCCTTGCCTGTTTTGTAACCCAACTGGTGATGGAACTCAGATCTAACATATACTACCCGTTTTTGTTGCAAATGATTATACATTTACTCTGCCTGTTACAGACACAGGGATATCATTAAGCATTAAGAAGAGGATAAATCAAAGGACAAAAAAACAGGACTACAGACTAGTAGTGATCCAAATTTGCATAAGAAGGAAGCAGATATACGTTGGCAAAAGGTGAACGTTTCAGAAGCGCAATGATTTTTTCCTCTAGCAAAACAGCAAATGAGATTATGTTAATTGTACTATCAAAATTGTTTCTCACGGAGTTGAAACATACTAATTTGCAATGTAGCCACTACGAGTGAAACTTTCAATAACTTCTGATTGGTTAGTTTTTTCCTTAAAAACTAACATTTTGATCAACATTTGTTGGTTTAATATTTGCAGTTCAACGACAATTGCAATTTTAATGGTGGATGTGCATTTATCTAACACTTAAACTTGAGTTTTTATACAATGCATTGACAGAGTAGATAATTTTATAACCTGAATGAATTACAGAAAATACAATTTAAATACCAAAAAAGCGAGAGAGAGAGATATATAGAGATCATGTGATTTGACCTCACGCATTTGTTTTTTTTAGAAACTTTTTTTGGTTTTTTTAACTGTATTTTTGACTCGATTAAAGCATGCAACATGTTTAGGATTCAAATTCAAATACAAAAAATCGTTATCAATAACACTCTCACCTATCATAGGGATTGAGACAAAATGCACCTGAAACGCAGGAAAAACTGCGCACAGTGGCGCCCTCTGGATGTGCAAAATATCAAAAAAATGCTGAAGTTTTGTTATAAAAGCACTTTTACATCTATTTGTACAGCAAAATGGTAGCTTAGTTATGAGAAAAAAAAAATAATTATGACCGCGGTTTGTTCCGCCTTGGCTGCCCCTTGAGTGCAGTGGTGAGGAGTTACTTCCGTTCACCCAGAACCATGGGCCGAACTGGGGATGATCGCGCGCAAACCACCAGATCGTTTTTCACTGACGAAAGTGCACGAACACAAACCGGGTTTGCGTTTCGATTGGCGTCGCTTAACGCGCCACGTCCCTGCCGACAAAATCAGTCAAAAAATCCCCTGAAAAAACCCGGAACACTCCCTGTTCGGGCGGCTCGGTTCGGTTTTCCTGGTTTGTTCAGTTTGTTCTCCTTTTTTCATCGGTCTCTTCCCATTCTCAAAAGAGAGAGCGCGCGAACCGTGGAGAGCAAAAAACGCCATTTGTCGCGTAGTGGCACTGTTTTCCTGCATCGTCCAGCTGCCTGTAGCTCACGTCTATTCAGCGGGTATTTCCAGCGGTGCGAAATGCGGTTTTAACATAATTTACTCGTCAAACAGCAGCAGACATGAAGCGAGAGAATGAAATTATTATTAAAAAAAACCAAGTTAAGAACTCGAACTGCGATGATTTTTAAGCACCTACCCTCAACGGTAATGCTCGCAAATCGCTACCTTCCGCTAGGATACTTACTGCCCTGGGATACTCTGGCAGGTGACGTTTTTTTTTCTCGTGAACTTCGCCGGCCTGCAACATAATTAGCTTGCGCTGGCGCACACATTCAAAGCAACAGGGAAAAATGACGGTTCAAACCAGAGCATTTGAGCGTCATTCGTTCGCTCGGTGCAGTCGACCACCACCACCACGCGCTGCTGATAGCCAAAAACCGCACACACACACACACACAGGTAAAGAAAATCACGTGAAGAAAGGTAGTAAAAGAGAGCGAGATGATCCGAGCTTTCGGGGGTCATTTTGGCTCGGATTGAATGAATGCACGAATGAATGCACGAGTGAAACCCCCGCAAGGACATCCAGCAGCAGTAGCAGAGGACCGATCCCTCACACTGGCACACACACACACACTCAAAGTGCTCTCTCTCTCTCTCTCTCTCTCCGTTCGTTCGTTTTGGGGATCCCCTGGGTAGGATCCTGGCGCGGTTTTGCGGACATTTTTGGCATGTTTATCCTTTCGATTCTCTTTCGCAAATTGAGAGACTTCTCTCTCTCTCTCTCTCTCTCTCTCTCTCTCTCGCAAGGACACGCGAGAAGTGCAGTTTCTTCTGCATCGCGAATGGAAAAAGCCTCCCTCTCTATTAGCGCCTGCTGGGTGTTTGCTTTTGCGTTCGGCACCAGCACGAACCTTCTCGTTTGCTTTCTTTTACCGTTCTGCTCCCGATGTAAGTCGATGCCTCGCATGCACCCGAAACTGGCACGGAACTATAAAAAAAAAAACATAGCGCAAATAACGCACGCGACCTAGAGTCAGTTCTGCAAACGAAACAGAACGAAAGCGACCGAGATGTAATAGAAAAAATATTTCCGTTGACCCGCAAATCGAGCTGCGTGCTTTTTTTTTTTTGCGGAGTGACACGAGATCGCTTCAGCCACCACCCAGCCCAGGTGGACCACTTTTTTCGGGGGGTACGTTCAAGTGGCCAATTAACTGCCCCCTTTGAGCAGCATGAATTATCGATGCCTGCTAGGATGCATTGTGCAGTTTAGCAGAGAATTCTCCGCGGTGATCCGTCGTTAAAAGAATCGTGCATAGAAATGTTTCCCTTTTGAGCTTCCCAACGAGCTAATTCTGTGGTAGATACCGACCGTTTTTGTGAGTTTTGGCTGAACAGCCAAGCCCGAATGGTTGAGAATATCCAGAATTCTCGCGCAAACGAATGGCTGAACAACCTTCTTTGTGCTCAGAACATCGGTGTACTTTCGATTGCTAGGATGGTTTCGTTGGCCTAAAACCCTAAGCTTCATCGCTGTACGCAGACACCTCGCTCGGTGAAAGGTCCTTCCTTCCTTCCGATGGCCGTACGTTCCTATGGCTTTGGGCAACTGGGCCTTCTTCCACTGGCCTGGTGTAGCTGTAGCTGTAGCTGTAGTTCGCCCCAAATGGACCCGAACGCTAGCGGTAAAGGAAGATGATGATGATGATGACGACGACCTTATAGCGGTTCCAAAAGCTGGCGAATCATTGGGCAATGGACCAATGGAAGTGGAAAGACGAACGGTAAATTGTACAGAGTCCAAACAACAAGACGATTAGATGAGTGAATTGCAGCTAAATTTGCCGCAAAACGAGAAGAACTCACTTACCCGCTTTTTAGAGTTGCACAAATTGTGATTGTTCGTGTCAAAATCATGGAGCTGACAGTTTTGCTTGAGCGAGGTATTTTGTTTTTGATCTTTTGACAGCTCCTGACAGAAGGAAAGATTTAAATTCGTCTAAAACTCGGGGTAATTTAGCAGATTAGAGCTCTATTTTTGGCGGCTAAAAATGAAAAAAAAAACCAGTAAGTGATTGAATGTTGTGTGTAAAGAATAGGAAAGAGTTTACGGGAGAAAAGAGCCTTTCCATCGAATGGAACATAATTTCTCCTCCGGTCACCATTGCGTATCTTTCGCTACAGAGTCAGCGAAGTGTCAAACCGTTATCGAGCCAACCGAAAATAAATAAACAAACCATACGTTTGCCGCTGGATTTTTCACCGACCGACAGCAGAGCCGGGTGACTTTTGCATCATCTGCGGTCATCTGTGCCCCTGTCGACCAGCCACGGGGGCTTTTCGGTACCGCAGAATGTGTTTAGGGGCACCCGAGCGAACATAACCCCACCCCCATTTCCGTGCACGTCGTTGCCTGGCGATCATTTCGAGCCAGGGGAGGTTTCGGTTTTGCCGTACTTTGCTTTCGTACGAATGTTGTTTTTTTTTAATGTTATGTGTATTTTTTTTTAATGTGTTTTCATTTTATCACTGTTCATGTTTTCGTGTGTTTGTTCGAATAAAACTGTGCCAACGCACACGCTTTGTATGAACTAAAAAAAAGGTTTTTTTGATCAAGGATGTACTAAAAAATTTTTTTTAGATCGAGGATGTACTAAAAAGATTTTTTTCATATCAAGGATGTACTAAAAAAATTTTTTTAGATCGAGGATGTACTAAAAAATTTTTTTTTAGATCGAGGATGTACTAAAAAAATTTTTTTTAGATCGAAGATGTACTAAAAAAATTTTTTTTAGATCGAGGATGTACTAAAAAAATTTTTTTTAGATCGAGGATGTACTAAAAAAATTTTTTTTGATCGAGGATGTACTAAAAAAATTTTTTCATATCAAGGATATACTAAAAAATTTTTTAGATCGAGGATGTACTAAAAAAATTTTTTCACATCAAGGATGTACTAAAAAAATTTTTTTTCGATCGAGGATGTACTAAAAAAATTTTTTTAGATCGAGGATATACTAAAAAAATTTTTTTCATATCAAGGATGTACTAAAAAAATTTTTTTTAGATCGAGGATGTACTGAAAAAATTTTTTTTAGATCAAGGATGTACTAAAAAAATTTTTTTTAGATCGAGGATGTACTAAAAAAGTTTTTTTTGATCGAGGATGTACTAAAAACATTTTTTTAGATCGAGGATGAACTAACAAAATTTTTTTCATATCAAGGATGTACTAAAAAAATTTTTTTTAGATCGAGGATGTACTAAAAAAATTTTTTTTAGATCGAGGATGTACTAAAAAATTTTTTTAGATCGAGGATGTACTAAAAAAATTTTTTTCGTATCAAGGATGTACTAAAAAAATTTTTTTCACATCAAGGATGTACTAAAAAAATTTTTTTTAGATCGAGGATGTACTAAAAAAATTTTTTTTGATCGAGGATTAACTAAAAAAATTTTTTTAGATCGAGGATGTACTAAAAAATTTTTTTTTAAATCGAGGATGTACTAAAAAAATTTTTTTAGATCGAGGATGTACTAAAAAAATTTTTTTTAAATCGAGGATGTACTAAAAAAATTTTTTAGATCGAGGATGTACTAAAAAAATTTTTTTTAGATCGAGGATGTACTAAAAAAATTTTTTTAGATCCAGGATGTACTACAAAAATTTTTTTTAGATCGAGGATGTACTAAAAAAATTTTTTTCATATCAAGGATGTACTTAAAAAATTTTTTTTGATCGAGGATGTACTAAAAAAATTTTTTTTAGATCGAGGATGTACTAAAAAAATTTTTTTAGATCGAGGATGTTCTAAAAAAATTTTTTTCATATCAAGGATGTACTAAAAAAATTTTTTTTAGATCGAGGATGTACTAAAAAAATTTTTTTAGATCGAGGATGTACTAAAAAATTTTTTTTTAAATCGAGGATGTACTAAAAAAATTTTTTTAGATCGAGGATGTACTAAAAAAATTTTTTTTAAATCGAGGATGTACTACAAAAATTTTTTTAGATCGAGGATGTACTAAAAAAATTTTTTTTAGATCGAGGATGTACTAAAAAAATTTTTTTAGATCGAGGATGTACTAAAAAAATTTTTTTCATATCAAGGATCTACTAAAAAAATTTTTTTTAGATCGAGGATGTACTGAAAAAATTTTTTTAGATCGAGGATGTACTAAAAAAATTTTTTTAGATCGAGGATGTACTAAAAAAATTTTTTTAGATCGAGGATGTACTAAAAAAATTTTTTTCATATCAAGGATGTACTAAAAAATTTTTTTCTCTCGTAGTCCACCCGTTGAACACTCTTCGCCTGCTAAATTAGCAGGATCCGGCAAAATCGCAATTCCAGCTGTCGCTCTAACGATTCCCTTTCCTGCACCTGTGCGTAGTGTTACGACCCTAACTGCACCATCCTTTTTCTTGCATGTAACACCTTGATCCTACCCATCGGCCATAAGGTAGGTGGCACATTGTCTTCTCTGATGCTTACCAATTGCCCTTCCTTTAACCGTACCGGTTTAGCAATCAGATGTTTTGCGCGGGCCCTGTAACTGCTGCAGGTATTCCGGATTTTGCCAACGCGACCAAATATTTTGCCGGTGTTTCTCCACCAAATCAAATTCCTCTTAATCTATTTGATCGTACCTGCCCTCTATCAACCTGAGGGAGTGACGTTAAATTTGACCCTACTAGGAAATGGCCTGGTGGTGGTGAGCGGTTCCATTATCGGACGGGTCATTTGATAGTGGAAGTAAAGGTCGACTGTTCGAGCTGTGCTAACAAATGTGCTCATTGCTTGCTGAATGAATTTCCACTGAATTTCATCGTTCGATTTCACGCTCGCGATTACTACACTTAAGCATCTGATCGTTGCGATGAAGTTTGAATGTGGTGGCATTATCTGAGTGTAGTTCCACAATTTCTCAACCCCTGCGAGCCACAAAACGCCGTAGTGCTGCCAAGATGAACCGCACCTGGTTGCAAAAAACACACACACGAATAGTCGCAATATATGCTTTCGTGGCGCGATTTGATGAATACTGGCCCACACAGTAGCCGATGCCACTCACCGATGTGAACGGGCATGTTGGTGAAACCTGGTGAAACGATCGGAAGATCGGCTACGGACTGTTGTTACCAGTGTGGGTTTGGCCTTGAAGCATCGGTGACACATCGATGGAAGATGGATTTCGCCAGACTGCGTCAGACCAACTACCCAGAACCGTTGACGAAGCATAGAAAGTAGTAGTTCCGGACCAGCATGTAAGTATTTCTTGTGGTATGCTGCTGCTGCTAATAATGTTGCCGCATGATTTCCGGCTCGTCGATGAATGGCGACAACCACTTGCGATCTGCAGCCGATCCTCTGGCAACGAGTGAGCGGAACGGCTGGGCTAAGCGACACAATTGCAGCTCAGCTTTTTATTTTTGGATAGCACATCAGTGGCATTTTGTATTGTTTGCTGAGGGATTGCTCGCCTTCAAACACTTGATGAATCGACGAAGTTTGATGTAAGCAGAACATCGAGCAAATAGACTGCTGCTGAACTCGATCGTGGTTGCAACTGCAGCGAGATGTGAATTGAGTAACTTCGTTCTTCGTCGATTGATTCGATTTCTTCTATGGCAGGCAGGTTGTTTAGGCCACTCTTCTACCTTGCTACTCTGGCCAGGCTGGCCCATGCCACCACCGAAGGCAAGCTTGTAATTGGTCGGGTTTCTGCTTGGATTTGTGCCACTCTATTTGCAACGAATGGCGTCCATCGTGTCGTGGTGGAGATTTCAGTCATTGCGACTGACTTTCCGGAACAGTTGCATTCCCAAGCTTACTGCGCAAAGCTCGTAGTCTAGCGATTGCATTGGTGTGCCATTTGAATTTTGCTGCCAAAAGTTGTACCGATATCCGTGCATCACTTTCCGCTCCGATGTAGCAGCAAAGATTTAAGCCGTACGCTGGTTGCGAAGCATCAGAAAACACGTGCAGCTGCACGCGCGTGTTGCTCCTTTGAGTGCTGCAAATCGAGGTATGCGTAGCTCACCACGCAAGTGTAACGTGGAATGCATCGCCGTCCATTGCTTTCGGAGCTTTGTGATGGTAGCTCTAGCACTTTCCCAGTCCCAAGGCTTCCCGTCCATTTGTCAATAGTAACGCCGCGGGTGGCAAATCGATTCGAAAACGAAACATATATCCACCGCTGGTTCCCAAACCAGTCCCAACGTCGACACAAACTGGAGGATCTGGCCACGCATGTGTTGAAAGAACTGCCGGAATCTTCGGATGCAATGCCTGCTAGAGCTTTCGGTGCGTTGGATGCCCATGTTTTTTTTTTTTTTTCTAAGGAGAAGCCAGCAACATTTAGCATTTCAGCGATTTGTTCACGCATCTCGATTGCATCCGATACTTTCTCTGCGCCTGATAGTAAGTCGTCTACGTAGAGGTCGTTCAGCACCGCATTAACTGCTAGTGGGTGCTAGTGTTCGATGATCCATAGGCTATTTGACGGTTTGTAGCTGGTACTGGTTTGCATCGATTGCAACAGGATCCTGTCTGCGAACTCTCTCGACGAATTTGATGGTACATTTTCTCCACCATCGCTGCTATCCGGCGATACGCGCATGTGACCGAAAGCGTACAATGATTGAAAAACAGGTCATCTTGGATCACTGGCCCGACGAACAGTTTATCGTTTAAGGAGAACCCCGATGACGTTTTACACGTGGCATCAAACACTCCTCTGACCTTCTGCTCGTCTCCTTTACCACCGCACGATGGGGCAGAGGGTAATGCTCACAGGCATCATTGACCGGCATGTGGCCTAAACGCCTGCATGAATTTACTGTACTCTTCCTTCAGTTCCGGATTCGACCTCAACCTTCGTTCTACGGCGAGGAGTCGTCGAGGACACTGGGATTATTATTGTTTTGCGGGTAAACAGAAAAAAATATCTGCCCGATGCATCTCTGGTTGCAGAGGGCCACGAAATGCTTCTCACAGGCATCACAGGCAGTTGACAAGACACAGTCTCGGTTTCCCAGAAACGCTCCAGAATCGATTCCAGCGAAAGGTACTCACTCCGTTGGCAGCCAGAAGACACAACTGTGACCGCTGCGAATCACCCGACGATCTGTTTCCAGCTACGACCCAACCGAAAGGAGTCTCCAGTCAACCAGGGTTTCCCTCTGGCGAGCGATCGAAGCTCCCCATATCGTGTCACCGCCAATGGTGATGTCTATCGTGCCGGGAACAAAGCACGAGTGCCAAATTCGCCATTTTCCATGATGATGCGTCATGATCGGTGACGTTGAGAGTTCCATGAATGGAGAAGCTAAGATGAGCAGCTGCGAACTGCGAAGCATGCCCCGTTGGTTTCGGGATTCCACCGTTTGCTAATATCGGACCCCCTAAGCAGCTGTAGCGAATTGCCGATGCCCAAGATCGATACGTTGACCTTGAGCCCGAGTCGAGAAGTGCTCTTGCCTCATGCCCGTTTCCGTAGCCATCGACAATGTACAGCAGCACGTTTTTTTTTCCAAAAATACCATGCCGCGATTGCGCGTTTTGTACTGCCATAGCAACCGTTGAGTTTGGTGTAGGTAGTGTGTGTGTGTGTGTAGCAGTGTATTGTTGACGTTGGTGACACGTACGGCAGGAATAATTCGACTTGCGAGCCTTTGCTTGCTGAGCAGCACTCAGGCAGCACTCAGGCACTCCCGACGCTGTTTTGTACGTCCTGCCCAGAAAATAGTGGGCAGCTTCGGAGAGCGTGACCGTCCACGCATCATTCAAGGGACACTGATAACTTATCACACCGAGCGGACCGAGGATGGCAAAGATGCTGCGGTTAGCGATCGACCGACGTGGAGGTGGTGCCGGCCACCTTTCTCGAACTATCGACCGTATCACTCGCGAAATTGTTCGTTGATTTTAGGATTTGGACTTATGTGACTGTGTTCTTATCCCGCGCAAAGTGTACCGAATGCTTTTCCCACGCGAGGAGAGTAGCACGATCTAACCTCATGATCTACCGGGTCATTTAACTTCACATATCGCCGCAAATTCGTCCACTAGATTTCTTAGTTTGTCCACACACTCCGACTGCACACCGGGAAGATAGTGTAGTGTTACGAAAGTATACACGAACGAGTAAACGCGGATTGTCAATATCGTTTAGGAAGCGTGGCCCACGTCACGGTGTGTGCTCGTAAGGCAGTGCCGCATCTCCTTTCGGTGACGATAAAAAAACATTCGAGCTTTGTAATCGATGGAAGCTCCGGCAAAGCGTCGATCATCGGCAACTCGATCTTTGCGAAGACGAAGGTGTGGTGTATTTGGCCGTCCAAACGTCCAAACGTGCAAGAGGTCAACCCTGTAGTCTCGTTCACAGCACCTTCTTCCTTATGTTGATGTTTGCGAAAGAAAGATTTTTTTTGTTCCTGTACCGCTCTTCGATATTGATTCGTTCCATGATGCATGACTCGATCGTCTCACTACTATCGTCGAGTTCCTCCAACTTCGCTAACGCGGCGAAGAAATCTGCATAGTGTCTTTCGAGGCCTTCTAACGCCTCCGGAATTGGCTCGGCGTCATCTCCAGCAAACTGCGCCCGGAACCGTTCAATCGCACTAATATTTTCGACGGCAATTCGCTTCTTAAGCTTTAGATCGAGGATGTACTAAAAAAATTTTTTTTAGATCGAGGATGTACTAAAAAAATTTTTTTCATATCAAGGATGTACTAAAAAAATTTTTTTTAGATCGAGGATGTACTAAAAAAATTTTTTTTGATCGAGGATGTACTAAAAAAATTTTTTTCATATCGAGGATGTACTAAAAAAATTTTTTTTAGATCGAGGATGTACTAAAAAAATTTTTTTTGATCGAGGATGTACTAAAAAAATTTTTTTAGATCGAGGATGTACTAAAAAAAATTTTTTTACATCGAGGATGTACTAAAAAATTTTTTTTTAGATCGAGGATGTACTAAAAAAATTTTTTTAGATCGAGGATGTACTAAAAAATTTTTTTTTAGATCGAGGATGTACTAAAAAAATTTTTTTTGATCGAGGATGTACTAAAAAAATTTTTTTCATATCAAGGATGTACTAAAAAAATTTTTTTTAGATCGAGGATGTACTAAAAAAATTTTTTTTGATCGAGGATGTACTAAAAAAATTTTTTTCATATCGAGGATGTACTAAAAAAATTTTTTTTAGATCGAGGATGTACTAAAAAAATTTTTTTTGATCGAGGATGTACTAAAAAAATTTTTTTAGATCGAGGATGTACTAAAAAAAATTTTTTTACATCGAGGATGTACTAAAAAATTTTTTTTAGATCGAGGATGTACTAAAAAAATTTTTTTCATATCAAGGATGTACTAAAAAAATTTTTTTTAGATCGAGGATGTACTAAAAAAATTTTTTTTGATCGAGGATGTACTAAAAAAATTTTTTTTAGATCGAGGATGTACTAAAAAAATTTTTTTAGATCGAGGATGTACTAATTAATTTTTTTTAGATCGAGGATGTACTAAAAAAATTTTTTTTGATCGAGGATGTACTAAAAAAATTTTTTTCATATCAAGGATGTACTAAAAAATTTTTTTTAGATCGAGGATGTACTAAAAAAATTTTTTTAGATCGAGGATGTACTAAAAAATTTTTTTTAGATCGAAGATGTACTAAAAAAATTTTTTTTGATCGAGGATGTACTAAAAAAATTTTTTTCATATCAAGGATGTACTAAAAAAATTTTTTTTAGATCGAGGATGTACTAAAAAAATTTTTTTTGATCGAGGATGTACTAAAAAAATTTTTTTCATATCGAGGATGTACTAAAAAATTTTTTTTTAGATCGAGGATGTACTAAAAAAATTTTTTTTGATCGAGGATGTACTAAAAAAATTTTTTTAGAACGAGGATGTACTAAAAAAAATTTTTTTACATCGAGGATGTACTAAAAAATTTTTTTTTATCGAGGATGTACTAAAAAAAATTTTTTCATATCAAGGATGTACTAAAAAAATTATTTTTAGATCGAGGATGTACTAAAAAAATTTTTTTTGATCGAGGATGTACTAAAAAAATTTTTTTTGATCGAGGATGTACAAAAAAATTTTTTTAGATCGAGGATGTACTAAAAAAAATTTTTTATATCGAGGATGTACTAAAAAAAATTTTTTTAGATCGAGGATGTACTAAAAAAATTTTTTTTAGATCGAGGATGTACTAAAAAAATTTTTTTAGATCGAGGATGTACTAAAAAAAATTTTTTCATATCAAGGATGTACTAAAAAAATTTTTTTTGATCGAGGATGTACCAAAAACATTTTTTCATATCAAGGATGTACTAAAAAATTTTTTTAGATCGAGGATGTACTAAAAAAATTTTTTTATATCGAGGATGTACTAAAAAAATTTTTTTTAGATCGAGGATGTACTAAAAAAATTTTTTTTGATCGAGGATGTACTAAAAAAATTTTGTTTAGATCAAGGATGTACTAAAAAAATTTTTTTAGATCGAGGATGTACTAAAAAAATTTTTTTTGATCGAGGATGTACTAAAAAATGTTTTTTCATATCAAGGATGTACTAAAAAAATTTTTTTTAAATCGAGGATGTACTAAAAAAATTTTTTTAGATCGAGGATGTGCTAAAAAAATTTTTTTTAGATCGAGGATGTACTAAAAAATTTTTTTTAAATCGAGGATGTACTAAAAAAAATTTTTTCATATCAAGGATGTACTAAAAAAATTTTTTTTAGATCGAGGATATACTAAAAAAATTTTTTTAGATCGAGGATGTACTATAAAAAATTTTTTTAGATCGAGGATGTACTAAAAAAATTTTTTTCATATCGAGGATGTACTAAAAAAATTTTTTTTAGATCGAGGATGTACTAAAAAATTTTTTTTTGATCGAGGATGTACTAAAAAAATTTTTTTAGATCGAGGATGTACTAAAAAAATTTTTTTAAGATCGAGGATGTACTAAAAAAATTTTTTTTAGGTCGAGGATGTACTAAAAACATTTTTTTAGATCGAGGATGTACTAAAAAAATTTTTTTTAGGTCAAGGATGTACTAAAAAAATTTTTTTAGATCGAGGATGTACTAAAAAAATTTTTTTTAGATCGAGGATGTACTAAAAAATTTTTTTTAAATCGAGGATGTACTAAAAAAAATTTTTTCATATCAAGGATGTACTAAAAAAATTTTTTTTAGATCGAGGATGTACTAAAAAAATTTTTTTAGATCGAGGATGTACTAAAAAAATTTTTTTTAAATCGAGGATGTACTAAAAAAATTTTTTTAGATCGAGGATGTACTAAAAAAATTTTTTTTAGATCGAGGATGTACTAAAAAATTTTTTTTAAATCGAGGATGTACTAAAAAAAATTTTTTCATATCAAGGATGTACTAAAAAAATTTTTTTTAGATCGAGGATGTACTAAAAAAATTTTTTTAGATCGAGGATGTACTAAAAAAATTTTTTTAGATCAAGGATGTACTAAAAAAATTTTTTTAAATCGAGGATGTACTAAAAAAATTTTTTTCATATCAAGGATGTACTAAAAAAATTTTTTTTAGGTCGAGGATGTACTAAAAAAATTTTTTTAGATCGAGGATGTACTAAAAAAATTTTTTTTAGATCGAGGATGTACTAAAAAAATTTTTTTAAATCGAGGATGTACTAAAAAAATTTTTTAAATCGAGGATGTACTAAAAAAATTTTTTTAAATCGAGGATGTACTAAAAAAATTTTTTTTAAATCGAGGATGTACTAAAAAAATTTTTTTTAGATCGAGGATGTACTAAAAAAATTTTTTTTAGATCGAGGATGTACTAAAAAAATTTTTTTAGATCGAGGATGTTCTAAAAAAATTTTTTTTAAATCGAGGATGTACTAAAAAAATTTTTTTAGATCGAGGATGTACTAAAAAAATTTTTTTTAGATCGAGGATGTACTAAAAAATTTTTTTTAAATCGAGGATGTACTAAAAAAAAATTTTTCATATCACGGATGTACTAAAAAAATTTTTTTTAGATCGAGGATGTACTAAAAAAATTTTTTTAGATCGAGGATGTACTAAAAAAATTTTTTTTAAATCGAGGATGTACTAAAAAAATTTTTTTAGATCGAGGATGTGCTAAAAAAATTTTTTTTAGATCGAGGATGTACTAAAAAATTTTTTTTAAATCGAGGATGTACTAAAAAAAATTTTTTCATATCAAGGATGTACTAAAAAAATTTTTTTTAGATCGAGGATATACTAAAAAAATTTTTTTAGATCGAGGATGTACTAAAAAAATTTTTTTTAGATCGAGGATGTACTAAAAAATTTTTTTTAAATCGAGGATGTACTAAAAAAAATTTTTTCATAGCACGGATGTACTAAAAAAATTTTTTTTAAATCGAGGATGTACTAAAAAAATTTTTTTAGATCGAGGATGTGCTAAAAAAATTTTTTTTAGATCGAGGATGTACTAAAGAATTTTTTTTAAATCGAGGATGTACTAAAAAAAATTTTTTCATATCAAGGATGTACTAAAAAAATTTTTTTTAAATCGAGGATGTACTAAAAAAATTTTTTTTAGGTCGAGGATGTACTAAAAAAATTTTTTTAGATCGAGGATGTACTAAAAAAATTTTTTTTAGGTCGAGGATGTACTAAAAAAATTTTTTTAGATCGAGGATGTACTAAAAAAATTTTTTTTAGATCGAGGATGTACTAAAAAAATTTTTTTAGATCGAGGATGTACTAAAAAAATTTTTTTTAAATCGAGGATGTACTAAAAAAATTTTTTTAGATCGAGGATGTACTAAAAAAATTTTTTTTAGGTCGAGGATGTACTAAAAAAATTTTTTTAGATCGAGGATGTACTAAAAAAATTTTTTTTAAATCGAGGATGTACTAAAAAAATTTTTTTAGATCGAGGATGTGCTAAAAAAATTTTTTTTAGATCGAGGATGTACTAAAAAATTTTTTTTAAATCGAGGATGTACTAAAAAAAATTTTTTCATATCAAGGATGTACTAAAAAAATTTTTTTTAGATCGAGGATATACTAAAAAAATTTTTTTAGATCGAGGATGTACTAAAAAAATTTTTTTTAGATCGAGGATGTACTAAAAAATTTTTTTTAAATCGAGGATGTACTAAAAAAAATTTTTTCATATCACGGATGTACTAAAAAAATTTTTTTCATATCACGGATGTACTAAAAAAATTTTTTTTAAATCGAGGATGTACTAAAAAAATTTTTTTAGATCGAGGATGTGCTAAAAAAATTTTTTTTAGATCGAGGATGTACTAAAAAATTTTTTTTAAATCGAGGATGTACTAAAAAAAATTTTTTCATATCAAGGATGTACTAAAAAAATTTTTTTTAGATCGAGGATGTACTAAAAAAATTTTTTTAGATCGAGGATGTACTAAAAAAATTTTTTTTAAATCGAGGATGTACTAAAAAAATTTTTTTAGATCGAGGATGTACTAAAAAATTTTTTTTAAATCGAGGATGTACTAAAAAAATTTTTTTAGATCGAGGATGTACTAAAAAAATTTTTTTTAGGTCGAGGATGTACTAAAAAAATTTTTTTAGATCGAGGATGTACTAAAAAATTTTTTTTTAGGTCGAGGATGTACTAAAAAAATTTTTTTAGATCGAGGATGTACTAAAAAAATTGTTTTTAAATCGAGGATGTACTAAAAAAATTTTTTTAGATCGAGGATGTACTAAAAAATTTTTTTTTAAATCGAGGATGTACTAAAAAATTTTTTTAGATCGAGGATGTACTAAAAAACTTTTTTTAGATCGAGGATGTACTAAAAAAATTTTTTTAGATCGAGGATGTACTAAAAAAATTTTTTTTAGATCGAGGATGTACTAAAAAATTTTTTTTAAATCGAGGATGTACTAAAAAAAATTTTTTCATATCAAGGATGTACTAAAAAAATTTTTTTTAAATCGAGGATGTACTAAAAAAATTTTTTTTAGGTCGAGGATGTACTAAAAAAATTTTTTTAGATCGAGGATGTACTAAAAAAATTTTTTTTAGGTCGAGGATGTACTAAAAAAATTTTTTTAGATCGAGGATGTACTAAAAAAATTTTTTTTAGATCGAGGATGTACTAAAAAAATTTTTTTAGATCGAGGATGTACTAAAAAATTTTTTTTTAAATCGAGGATGTACTAAAAAAATTTTTTTAGATCGAGGATGTACTAAAAAAATTTTTTTTAGGTCGAGGATGTACTAAAAAAATTTTTTTAGATCGAGGATGTACTAAAAAAATTTTTTTTAAATCGAGGATGTACTAAAAAAATTTTTTTAGATCGAGGATGTACTAAAAAAATTTTTTTTAGGTCGAGGATGTACTAAAAAAATTTTTTTAGATCGAGGATGTACTAAAAAAATTTTTTTTAGATCGAGGATGTACTAAAAAAATTTTTTTAAATCGAGGATGTACTAAAAAAATTTTTTTAAATCGAGGATGTACTAAAAAAATTTTTTTAGATCGAGGATGTAGTAAAAAAATTTTTTTTAGGTCGAGGATGTACTAAAAAAATTTTTTTAGATCGAGGATGTACTAAAAAAATTTTTTTTAGGTCGAGGATGTACTAAAAAAATTTTTTTAGATCGACGATGTACTAAAAAAATTTTTTTAGATCGAGGATGTACTAAAAAAATTTTTTTTAAATCGAGGATGTACTAAAAAAATTTTTTTTAAATCGAGGATGTACTAAAAAAATTTTTTTAGATCGAGGATGTACTAAAAAAATTTTTTTTAGATCGAGGATGTACTAAAAAAATTTTTTTTAGGTCGAGGAAGTACTAAAAAAATTTTTTTAGATCGAGGATGTACTAAAAAAATTTTTTTTAAATCGAGGATGTACTAAAAAAATTTTTTTTAGGTCGAGGAAGTACTAAAAAAATTTTTTTAGATCGAGGATGTACTAAAAAAATTTTTTTTAAATCGAGGATGTACTAAAAAAATTTTTTTAGATCGAGGATGTACTAAAAAAATTTTTTTTAAATCGAGGATGTACTAAAAAAATTTTTTTAGATCGAGGATGTACTAAAAAAATTTTTTTTAGGTCGAGGATGTACTAAAAAAATTTTTTTAGATCGAGGATGTACTAAAAAATTTTTTTTTAAATCGAGGATGTACTAAAAAATTTTTTTAGATCGAGGATGTACTAAAAAAATTTTTTTTAGATCGAGGATGTACTAAAAAAATTTTTTTAGATCGAGGATGTACTAAAAAAATTTTTTTTAAATCGAGGATGTACTAAAAAAATTTTGTTAGATCGAGGATGTACTAAAAAAATTTTTTTTAGGTCGAGGATGTACTAAAAAAATTTTTTTTAGGTCGAGGATGTACTAAAAAATTTTTTTAGATCGAGGATGTACTAAAAAATTTTTTTTAAATCGAGGATGTACTAAAAAAATTTTTTTTAGGTCGAGGATGTACTAAAAAAATTTTTTTTAGATCGAGGATGTACTAAATAAATTTTTTTTAGATCGAGGATGTACTAAAAAAATTTTTTTAGATCGACGATGTACTAAAAAAATTTTTTTAGATCGAGGATGTACTAAAAAAATTTTTTTTAAATCGAGGATGTACTAAAAAAATTTTTTTTAAATCGAGGATGTACTAAAAAAATTTTTTTAGATCGAGGATGTACTAAAAAAATTTTTTTTAGATCGAGGATGTACTAAAAAAATTTTTTTTAGGTCGAGGAAGTACTAAAAAAAATTTTTTAGATCGAGGATGTACTAAAAAAATTTTTTTTAAATCGAGGATGTACTAAAAAAATTTTTTTTAGGTCGAGGAAGTACTAAAAAAATTTTTTTAGATCGAGGATGTACTAAAAAAATTTTTTTTAAATCGAGGATGTACTAAAAAAATTTTTTTAGATCGAGGATGTACTAAAAAAATTTTTTTTAAATCGAGGATGTACTAAAAAATTTTTTTTAGGTCGAGGATGTACTAAAAAAATTTTTTTAGATCGAGGATGTACTAAAAAAATTTTTTTAGATCGAGGATGTACTAAAAAAATTTTTTTAGATTGAGGATGTACTAAAAAAATTTTTTTTAGGTCGAGGATGTACTAAAAAAATTTTTTTAGATCGAGGATGTACTAAAAAAATTTTTTTTAGATCGAGGATGTACTAAAAAAATTTTTTTAAATCGAGGATGTACTAAAAAAATTTTTTTTAAATCGAGGATGTACTAAAAAAATTTTTTTAGATCGAGGATGTACTAAAAAAATTTTTTTTAGATCGAGGATGTACTAAAAAAATTTTTTTTAGGTCGAGGAAGTACTAAAAAAATTTTTTTAGATCGAGGATGTACTAAAAAAATTTTTTTTAAATCGAGGATGTACTAAAAAAATTTTTTTAGATCGAGGATGTACTAAAAAAATTTTTTTAAATCGAGGATGTACTAAAAAAATTTTTTAGATCGAGGATGTACTAAAAAAATTTTTTTTAGGTCGAGGATGTACTAAAAAAATTTTTTTAGATCGAGGATGTACTAAAAAAATTTTTTTTAGATCGAGGATGTACTAAAAAATTTTTTTTAAATCGAGGATGTACTAAAAAAATTTTTTTTAGGTCGAGGATGTACTAAAAAAATTTTTTTAGATCGAGGATGTACTAAAAAAATTTTTTTTAAATCGAGGATGTACTAAAAAAATTTTTTTAGATCGAGGATGTACTAAAAAAATTTTTTTTAGGTCGAGGATGTACTAAAAAAATTTTTTTAGATCGAGGATGTACTAAAAAATTTTTTTTTAAATCGAGGATGTACTAAAAAATTTTTTTAGATCGAGGATGTACTAAAAAAATTTTTTTTAGATCGAGGATGTACTAAAAAAATTTTTTTAGATCGAGGATGTACTAAAAAAATTTTTTTTAAATCGAGGATGTACTAAAAAAATTTTGTTAGATCGAGGATGTACTAAAAAAATTTTTTTTAGGTCGAGGATGTACTAAAAAAATTTTTTTTAGGTCGAGGATGTACTAAAAAATTTTTTTAGATCGAGGATGTACTAAAAAATTTTTTTTAAATCGAGGATGTACTAAAAAAATTTTTTTAGATCGAGGATGTACTAAAAAAATTTTTTTAAATCGAGGATGTACTAAAAAAATTTTTTTTAAATCGAGGATGTACTAAAAAAATTTTTTTAGATCGAGGATGTACTAAAAAAATTTTTTTTAGGTCGAGGATGTACTAAAAAAATTTTTTTTAGGTCGAGGATGTACTAAAAAAATTTTTTTAGATCGACGATGTACTAAAAAAATTTTTTTAGATCGAGGATGTACTAAAAAAATTTTTTTTAAATCGAGGATGTACTAAAAAAATTTTTTTAGATCGAGGATGTACTAAAAAAAATTTTTTAAATCGAGGATGTACTAAAAAAATTTGTTTAGATCGAGGATGTGCTAAAAAAATTTTTTTTAGATCGAGGATGTACTAAAAAATTTTTTTTAAATCGAGGATGTACTAAAAAAATTTTTTTCATATCAAGGATGTACTAAAAAAATTTTTTTTAGATCGAGGATGTACTAAAAAAATTTTTTTAGATCGAGGATGTACTAAAAAAATTTTTTTTAAATCAAGGATGTACTAAAAAAATTTTTTTAGATCGAGGATGTACTAAAAAAATTTTTTTTAGGTCGAGGATGTACTAAAAAAATTTTTTTAGATCGAGGATGTACTAAAAAAATTTTTTTTAGGTCGAGGATGTACTAAAAAAATTTTTTTAGATCGAGGATGTACTAAAAAAATTTTTTTAAATCGAGGATGTACTAAAAAAATTTTTTTAGATCGAGGATGTACTAAAAAAATTTTTTTTAGGTCGAGGATGTACTAAAAAAATTTTTTTTAGGTCGAGGATGTACTAAAAAAATTTTTTTAGATCGAGGATGTACTAAAAAAATTTTTTTTAGATCGAGGATGTACTAAAAAAAATTTTTTAGATCGAGGATGTACTAAAAAAAATTTTTTTTAGATCGAGGATGTACTAAAAAATTTTTTTTAAATCGAGGATGTACTAAAAAAAATTTTTTCATATCAAGGATGTACTAAAAAAATTTTTTTTAAATCGAGGATGTACTAAAAAAATTTTTTTAGATCGAGGATGTACTAAAAAAATTTTTTTAAGGTCGAGGATGTACTAAAAAAATTTTTTTTAGGTCGAGGATGTACTAAAAAAATTTTTTTAGATCGAGGATGTACTAAAAAATTTTTTTTAAATCGAGGATGCACTAAAAAAATTTTTTTAGATCGAGGATGTACTAAAAAAATTTTTTTAAATCGAGGATGTACTAAAAAAATTTTTTTTAAATCGAGGATGTACTAAAAAAATTTTTTTAGATCGAGGATGTACTAAAAAAATTTTTTTTAAATCGAGGATGTACTAAAAAAATTTTTTTAGATCGAGGATGTACTAAAAAAATTTTTTTTAGATCGAGGATGTACTAAAAAATTTTTTTTAAATCGAGGATGTACTAAAAAAAATTTTTTCATATCAAGGATGTACTAAAAAAATTTTTTTTAGATCGAGGATGTACTAAAAAAATTTTTTTAGATCGAGGATGTACTAAAAAATTTTTTTTAAATCGAGGATGTACTAAAAAAATTTTTTTTAAATCGAGGATGTACTTAAAAAAATTTTTTTAGATCGAGGATGTACTAAAAAAATTTTTTTTAAATCGAGGATGTACTAAAAAAATTTTTTTAGATCGAGGATGTACTAAAAAAATTTTTTTTAGATCGAGGATGTACTAAAAAAATTTTATTTAGATCAAGGATGTACTAAAAAAATTTTTTTTAGATCGAGGATGTACTAAAAAAATTTTTTTTAGATCAAGGATGTACTAAAGAAATTTTTTTTAGATCGAGGATGTACTAAAAAAATTTTTTTAGATCGAGGATGTACTAAAAAAATTTTTTTAGATCGAGGATGTACTAAAAAAATTTTTTTTTAATCGAGGATGTACTAAAAAAATTTTTTTAGATCGAGGATGTGCTAAAAAAATTTTTTTTAGATCGAGGATGTACTAAAAAATTTTTTTTAAATCGAGGATGTACTAAAAAAAATTTTTTCATATCAAGGATGTACTAAAAAAATTTTTTTTAGATCGAGGATGTACTAAAAAAATTTTTTTAGATCGAGGATGTATTAAAAAATTTTTTTTTAAATCGAGGATGTACTAAAAAATTTTTTTTAAATCGAGGATGTACTAAAAAAAATTTTTTCATATCAAGGATGTACTAAAAAAATTTTTTTAGATCGAGGATGTACTAAAAAAATTTTTTTTAGATCGAGGATGTACTAAAAAATTTTTTTTAAATCGAGGATGTACTAAAAAAAATTTTTTCATATCAAGGATGTACTAAAAAAATTTTTTTTAGATCGAGGATGTACTAAAAAAATTTTTTTAGATCGAGGATGTACTAAAAAAATTTTTTTTAAATCGAGGATGTACTAAAAAAATTTTTTTAGATCGAGGATGTACTAAAAAAATTTTTTTTAGGTCGAGGATGTACTAAAAAAATTTTTTTAGATCGAGGATGTACTAAAAAAATTTTTTTTAGGTCGAGGATGTACTAAAAAAATTTTTTTAGATCGAGGATGTACTAAAAAAATTTTTTTTAAATCGAGGATGTACTAAAAAAATTTTTTTTAAATCGAGGATGTACTAAAAAAATTTTTTTAGATCGAGGATGTACTAAAAAAATTTTTTTTAGGTCGAGGATGTACTAAAAAAATTTTTTTAGATCGAGGATGTACTAAAAAAATTTTTTTTAGGTCGAGGATGTACTAAAAAAATTTTTTTAGATCGAGGATGTACTAAAAAAATTTTTTTTAAATCGAGGATGTACTAAAAAAATTTTTTTTAGATCGAGGATGTACTAAAAAAATTTTTTTAAGATCGAGGATGTACTAAAAAAATTTTTTTTAGGTCGAGGATGTACTAAAAACATTTTTTTAGATCGAGGATGTACTAAAAAAATTTTTTTTAGGTCGAGGATGTACTAAAAAAATTTTTTTAGATCGAGGATGTACTAAAAAAATTTTTTTTAGATCGAGGATGTACTAAAAAATTTTTTTTAAATCGAGGATGTACTAAAAAAAATTTTTTCATATCAAGGATGTACTAAAAAAATTTTTTTTAGATCGAGGATGTACTAAAAAAATTTTTTTAGATCGAGGATGTACTAAAAAAATTTTTTTTAAATCGAGGATGTACTAAAAAAATTTTTTTAGATCGAGGATGTACTAAAAAAATTTTTTTTAGATCGAGGATGTACTAAAAAATTTTTTTTAAATCGAGGATGTACTAAAAAAAATTTTTTCATATCAAGGATGTACTAAAAAAATTTTTTTTAGATCGAGGATGTACTAAAAAAATTTTTTTAGATCGAGGATGTACTAAAAAAATTTTTTTTAGATCGAGGATGTACTAAAAAATTTTTTTTAAATCGAGGATGTACTAAAAAAAATTTTTTCATATCAAGGATGTACTAAAAAAATTTTTTTTAGATCGAGGATGTACTAAAAAAATTTTTTTAGATCGAGGATGTACTAAAAAAATTTTTTTTAAATCGAGGATGTACTAAAAAAATTTTTTTAGATCGAGGATGTACTAAAAAAATTTTTTTTAGGTCGAGGATGTACTAAAAAAATTTTTTTAGATCGAGGATGTACTAAAAAAATTTTTTTTAGGTCGAGGATGTACTAAAAAAATTTTTTTAGATCGAGGATGTACTAAAAAAATTTTTTTTAAATCGAGGATGTACTAAAAAAATTTTTTTTAAATCGAGGATGTACTAAAAAAATTTTTTTAGATCGAGGATGTACTAAAAAAATTTTTTTTAGGTCGAGGATGTACTAAAAAAATTTTTTTAGATCGAGGATGTACTAAAAAAATTTTTTTTAGGTCGAGGATGTACTAAAAAAATTTTTTTAGATCGAGGATGTACTAAAAAAATTTTTTTTAAATCGAGGATGTACTAAAAAAATTTTTTTTAGATCGAGGATGTACTAAAAAAATTTTTTTAAGATCGAGGATGTACTAAAAAAATTTTTTTTAGGTCGAGGATGTACTAAAAACATTTTTTTAGATCGAGGATGTACTAAAAAAATTTTTTTTAGGTCGAGGATGTACTAAAAAAATTTTTTTAGATCGAGGATGTACTAAAAAAATTTTTTTTAGATCGAGGATGTACTAAAAAATTTTTTTTAAATCGAGGATGTACTAAAAAAAATTTTTTCATATCAAGGATGTACTAAAAAAATTTTTTTTAGATCGAGGATGTACTAAAAAAATTTTTTTAGATCGAGGATGTACTAAAAAAATTTTTTTTAAATCGAGGATGTACTAAAAAAATTTTTTTAGATCGAGGATGTACTAAAAAAATTTTTTTTAGATCGAGGATGTACTAAAAAATTTTTTTTAAATCGAGGATGTACTAAAAAAAATTTTTTCATATCAAGGATGTACTAAAAAAATTTTTTTTAGATCGAGGATGTACTAAAAAAATTTTTTTAGATCGAGGATGTACTAAAAAAATTTTTTTAGATCAAGGATGTACTAAAAAAATTTTTTTAAATCGAGGATGTACTAAAAAAATTTTTTTCAAATCAAGGATGTACTAAAAAAATTTTTTTTAGATCGAGGATGTACTAAAAAAATTTTTTTAGATCGAGGATGTACTAAAAAAATTTTTTTTAAATCGAGGATGTACTAAAAAAATTTTTTTAGATCGAGGATGTAGTAAAAAAATTTTTTTTAGGTCGAGGATGTACTAAAAAAATTTTTTTAGATCGAGGATGTACTAAAAAAATTTTTTTTAGGTCGAGGATGTACTAAAAAAATTTTTTTAGATCGAGGATGTACTAAAAAAATTTTTTTTAGATCGAGGATGTACTAAAAAAATTTTTTTAGATCGAGGATGTACTAAAAAAATTTTTTTTAAATCGAGGATGTACTAAAAAAATTTTTTTAGATCGAGGATGTACTAAAAAAATTGTTTTTAGGTCGAGGATGTACTAAAAAATTTTTTTAGATCGAGGATGTACTAAAAAAATTTTTTTAGATCGAGGATGTACTAAAAAAATTTTTTTTAGGTCGAGGATGTACTAAAAAAATTTTTTTAGATCGAGGATGTACTAAAAAAATTTTTTTTAGATCGAGGATGTACTAAAAAAATTTTTTTAAATCGAGGATGTACTAAAAAAATTTTTTTAAATCGAGGATGTACTAAAAAAATTTTTTTAAATCGAGGATGTACTACAAAAATTTTTTTTATATCGAGGATGTACTAAAAAAATTTTTTTTAAATCGAGGATGTACTAAAAAAATTTTTTTAGATCGAGGATGTACTAAAAAAATTTTTTTTAAATCGAGGATGTACTAAAAAAATTTTTTTAGATCGAGGATGTGCTAAAAAAATTTTTTTTAGATCGAGGATGTACTAAAAAATTTTTTTTAAATCGAGGATGTACTAAAAAAAATTTTTTCATATCAAGGATGTACTAAAAAAATTTTTTTTAGATCGAGGATGTACTAAAAAAATTTTTTTAGATCGAGGATGTACTAAAAAAATTTTTTTTAGATCGAGGATGTACTAAAAAAATTTTTTTAGATCGAGGATGTACTAAAAAAATTTTTTTTAAATCGAGGATGTACTAAAAAAATTTTTTTAGATCGAGGATGTACTAAAAAAATTTTTTTTAGATCGAGGATGTACTAAAAAAATTTTTTTAGATCGAGGATGTACTAAAAAAATTTTTTTTAGATCGAGGATGTACTAAAAAAATTTTTTTAAATCGAGGATGTACTAAAAAAATTTTTTTAAATCGAGGATGTACTAAAAAAATTTTTTTTTAATCGAGGATGTACTAAAAAAATTTTTTTAGATCGAGGATGTACTAAAAAAATTTTTTTTAGGTCGAGGATGTACTAAAAATATTTTTTTAGATCGAGGATGTACTAAAAAAATTTTTTTTAGGTCGAGGATGTACTAAAAAAATTTTTTTAGATCGAGGATGTACTAAAAAAATTTTTTTTAGATCGAGGATGTACTAAAAAAATTTTTTTAAATCGAGGATGTACTAAAAAAATTTTTTTAAATCGAGGATGTACTAAAAAAATTTTTTTAAATCGAGGATGTACTAAAAAAATTTTTTTTAAATCGAGGATGTACTAAAAAAATTTTTTTTAGATCGAGGATGTACTAAAAAAATTTTTTTTAGATCGAGGATGTACTAAAAAAATTTTTTTTGATCGAGGATGTACTAAAAAAATTTTTTTAGATCGAGGATGTACTAAAAAAAAAATTTTCATATCAAGGATGTACTAAAAATTTTTTTTTTAGATCGAGGATGTACTAAAAAAATTTTTTTTGATCGAGGATGTACTAAAAAAATTTTTTTAGATCGAGGATGTACTAAAAAAATTTTTTTTAAATCGAGGATGTACTAAAAAAATTTTTTTAGATCGAGGATGTACTAAAAAAATTTTTTTTAGGTCGAGGATGTACTAAAAAAATTTTTTTAGATCGAGGATGTACTAAAAAAATTTTTTTTAAATCGAGGATGTACTAAAAAAATTTTTTTAGATCGAGGATGTGCTAAAAAAATTTTTTTTAGATCGAGGATGTACTAAAAAATTTTTTTTAAATCGAGGATGTACTAAAAAAAATTTTTTCATATCAAGGATGTACTAAAAAAATTTTTTTTAGATCGAGGATATACTAAAAAAATTTTTTTAGATCGAGGATGTACTAAAAAAATTTTTTTTAGATCGAGGATGTACTAAAAAATTTTTTTTAAATCGAGGATGTACTAAAAAAAATTTTTTCATATCACGGATGTACTAAAAAAATTTTTTTTAAATCGAGGATGTACTAAAAAAATTTTTTTAGATCGAGGATGTGCTAAAAAAATTTTTTTTAGATCGAGGATGTACTAAAAAATTTTTTTTAAATCGAGGATGTACTAAAAAAAATTTTTTCATATCAAGGATGTACTAAAAAAATTTTTTTTAGATCGAGGATGTACTAAAAAAATTTTTTTAGATCGAGGATGTACTAAAAAAATTTTTTTTAAATCGAGGATGTACTAAAAAAATTTTTTTAGATCGAGGATGTACTAAAAAATTTTTTTTAAATCGAGGATGTACTAAAAAAATTTTTTTAGATCGAGGATGTACTAAAAAAATTTTTTTTAGGTCGAGGATGTACTAAAAAAATTTTTTTAGATCGAGGATGTACTAAAAAAATTTTTTTTAGGTCGAGGATGTACTAAAAAAATTTTTTTAGATCGAGGATGTACTAAAAAAATTGTTTTTAAATCGAGGATGTACTAAAAAAATTTTTTTAGATCGAGGATGTACTAAAAAATTTTTTTTTAAATCGAGGATGTACTAAAAAATTTTTTTAGATCGAGGATGTACTAAAAAAATTTTTTTTAGATCGAGGATGTACTAAAAAAATTTTTTTAGATCGAGGATGTACTAAAAAAATTTTTTTTAGATCGAGGATGTACTAAAAAATTTTTTTTAAATCGAGGATGTACTAAAAAAAATTTTTTCATATCAAGGATGTACTAAAAAAATTTTTTTTAAATCGAGGATGTACTAAAAAAATTTTTTTTAGGTCGAGGATGTACTAAAAAAATTTTTTTAGATCGAGGATGTACTAAAAAAATTTTTTTTAGGTCGAGGATGTACTAAAAAAATTTTTTTAGATCGAGGATGTACTAAAAAAATTTTTTTTAGATCGAGGATGTACTAAAAAAATTTTTTTAGATCGAGGATGTACTAAAAAAATTTTTTTTAAATCGAGGATGTACTAAAAAAATTTTTTTAGATCGAGGATGTACTAAAAAAATTTTTTTTAGGTCGAGGATGTACTAAAAAATTTTTTTTAGGTCGAGGATGTACTAAAAAAAATTTTTTTAGATCGAGGATGTACTAAAAAAATTTTTTTTAGATCGAGGATGTACTAAAAAAATTTTTTTAAATCGAGGATGTACTAAAAAAATTTTTTTAAATCGAGGATGTACTAAAAAAATTTTTTTAAATCGAGGATGTACTAAAAAAATTTTTTTTAAATCGAGGATGTACTAAAAAAATTTTTTTTAGATCGAGGATGTACTAAAAAAATTTTTTTTAGATCGAGGATGTACTAAAAAAATTTTTTTAGATCGAGGATGTACTAAAAAAATTTTTTTTAAATCGAGGATGTACTAAAAATATTTTTTTAGATCGAGGATGTACTAAAAAAATTTTTTTTAGATCGAGGATGTACTAAAAAATTTTTTTTAAATCGAGGATGTACTAAAAAAAATTTTTTCATATCACGGATGTACTAAAAAAATTTTTTTTAGATCGAGGATGTACTAAAAAAATTTTTTTAGATCGAGGATGTACTAAAAAAATTTTTTTTAAATCGAGGATGTACTAAAAAAATTTTTTTAGATCGAGGATGTACTAAAAAAATTTTTTTTAGGTCGAGGATGTACTAAAAAAATTTTTTTAGATCGAGGATGTACTAAAAAAATTTTTTTTAAATCGAGGATGTACTAAAAAAATTTTTTTAGATCGAGGATGTGCTAAAAAAATTTTTTTTAGATCGAGGATGTACTAAAAAATTTTTTTTAAGTCGAGGATGTACTAAAAAAAATTTTTTCATATCAAGGATGTACTAAAAAAATTTTTTTTAGATCGAGGATATACTAAAAAAATTTTTTTAGATCGAGGATGTACTAAAAAAATTTTTTTTAGATCGAGGATGTACTAAAAAATTTTTTTTAAATCGAGGATGTACTAAAAAAAATTTTTTCATATCACGGATGTACTAAAAAATTTTTTTTTAAATCGAGGATGTACTAAAAAAATTTTTTTAGATCGAGGATGTGCTAAAAAAATTTTTTTTAGATCGAGGATGTACTAAAAAATTTTTTTTAAATCGAGGATGTACTAAAAAAAATTTTTTCATATCAAGGATGTACTAAAAAAATTTTTTTTAAATCGAGGATGTACTAAAAAAATTTTTTTTAGATCGAGGATGTACTAAAAAAATTTTTTTAAGATCGAGGATGTACTAAAAAAATTTTTTTTAGGTCGAGGATGTACTAAAAACATTTTTTTAGATCGAGGATGTACTAAAAAAATTTTTTTTAGGTCGAGGATGTACTAAAAAAATTTTTTTAGATCGAGAATGTACTAAAAAAATTTTTTTTAGATCGAGGATGTACTAAAAAAATTTTTTTTAAATCGAGGATGTACTAAAAAAAATTTTTTCATATCAAGGATGTACTAAAAAAATTTTTTTTAGATCGAGGATGTACTAAAAAAATTTTTTTAGATCGAGGATGTACTAAAAAAAATTTTTTTTAAATCGAGGATGTACTAAAAAAATTTTTTTAGATCGAGGATGTACTAAAAAAATTTTTTTTAGATCGAGGATGTACTAAAAAATTTTTTTTAAATCGAGGATGTACTAAAAAAAATTTTTTCATATCAAGGATGTACTAAAAAATTTTTTTTAGATCGAGGATGTACTAAAAAAATTTTTTTAGATCGAGGATGTACTAAAAAAATTTTTTTAGATCAAGGATGTACTAAAAAAATTTTTTTAAATCGAGGATGTACTAAAAAAATTTTTTTCATATCAAGGATGTACTAAAAAAATTTTTTATAGATCGAGGATGTACTAAAAAAATTTTTTTAGATCGAGGATGTACTAAAAAAATTTTTTTTAAATCGAGGATGTACTAAAAAAATTTTTTTAGATCGAGGATGTAGTAAAAAAATTTTTTTTAGGTCGAGGATGTACTAAAAAAATTTTTTTAGATCGAGGATGTACTAAAAAAATTTTTGTTAGGTCGAGGATGTACTAAAAAAATTTTTTTAGATCGAGGATGTACTAAAAAAATTTTTTTTAGATCGAGGATGTACTAAAAAAATTTTTTTAGATCGAGGATGTACTTAAAAAATTTTTTTTAAATCGAGGATGTACTAAAAAAATTTTTTTAGATCGAGGATGTACTAAAAAAATTTTTTTTAGGTCGAGGATGTACTAAAAAATTTTTTTAGATCGAGGATGTACTAAAAAAATTTTTTTAGATCGAGGATGTACTAAAAAAATTTTTTTTAGGTCGAGGATGTACTAAAAAAATTTTTTTAGATCGAGGATGTACTAAAAAAATTTTTTTTAGATCGAGGATGTACTAAAAAAATTTTTTTAAATCGAGGATGTACTAAAAAAATTTTTTTAAATCGAGGATGTACTAAAAAAATTTTTTTAAATCGAGGATGTACTAAAAAAATTTTTTTTATATCGAGGATGTACTAAAAAAATTTTTTTTAAATCGAGGATGTACTAAAAAAATTTTTTTAGATCGAGGATGTACTAAAAAAATTTTTTTTAAATCGAGGATGTACTAAAAAAATTTTTTTAGATCGAGGATGTGCTAAAAAAATTTTTTTTAGATCGAGGATGTACTAAAAAATTTTTTTTAAATCGAGGATGTACTAAAAAAAATTTTTTCATATCAAGGATGTACTAAAAAAATTTTTTTTAGATCGAGGATGTACTAAAAAAATTTTTTTAGATCGAGGATGTACTAAAAAAATTTTTTTTAAATCGAGGATGTACTAAAAAAATTTTTTTAGATCGAGGATGTACTAAAAAAATTTTTTTTAAATCGAGGATGTACTAAAAAAATTTTTTTTAAATCGAGGATGTACTAAAAATATTTTTTTAGATCGAGGATGTACTAAAAAAATTTTTTTTAGATCGAGGATGTACTAAAAAATTTTTTTTAAATCGAGGATGTACTAAAAAAAATTTTTTCATATCACGGATGTACTAAAAAAATTTTTTTTAGATCGAGGATGTACTAAAAAAATTTTTTTAGATCGAGGATGTACTAAAAAAATTTTTTTTAAATCGAGGATGTACTAAAAAAATTTTTTTAGATCGAGGATGTACTAAAAAAATTTTTTTTAGGTCGAGGATGTACTAAAAAAATTTTTTTAGATCGAGGATGTACTAAAAAAATTTTTTTTAAATCGAGGATGTACTAAAAAAATTTTTTTAGATCGAGGATGTGCTAAAAAAATTTTTTTTAGATCGAGGATGTACTAAAAAATTTTTTTTAAATCGAGGATGTACTAAAAAAAATTTTTTCATATCAAGGATGTACTAAAAAAATTTTTTTTAGATCGAGGATATACTAAAAAAATTTTTTTAGATCGAGGATGTACTAAAAAAATTTTTTTTAGATCGAGGATGTACTAAAAAATTTTTTTTAAATCGAGGATGTACTAAAAAAAATTTTTTCATATCACGGATGTACTAAAAAATTTTTTTTTAAATCGAGGATGTACTAAAAAAATTTTTTTAGATCGAGGATGGGCTAAAAAAATTTTTTTTAGATCGAGGATGTACTAAAAAATTTTTTTTAAATCGAGGATGTACTAAAACAAATTTTTTCATATCAAGGATGTACTAAAAAAATTTTTTTTAAATCGAGGATGTACTAAAAAAATTTTTTTTAGATCGAGGATGTACTAAAAAAATTTTTTTAAGATCGAGGATGTACTAAAAAAATTTTTTTTAGGTCGAGGATGTACTAAAAACATTTTTTTAGATCGAGGATGTACTAAAAAAATTTTTTTTAGGTCGAGGATGTACTAAAAAAATTTTTTTAGATCGAGAATGTACTAAAAAATTTTTTTTTAGATCGAGGATGTACTAAAAAAATTTTTTTAGATCGAGGATGTACTAAAAAAATTTTTTTTAGATCGAGGATGTACTAAAAAATTTTTTTAAATCGAGGATGTACTAAAAAAAATTTTTTCATATCAAGGATGTACTAAAAAAATTTTTTTTAGATCGAGGATGTACTAAAAAAATTTTTTTAGATCGAGGATGTACTAAAAAAATTTTTTTAGATCAAGGATGTACTAAAAAAATTTTTTTAAATCGAGGATGTACTAAAAAAATTTTTTTCATATCAAGGATGTACTAAAAAAATTTTTTTTAAATCGAGGATGTACTAAAAAAATTTTTTTTAGATCGAGGATGTACTAAAAAAATTTTTTTAAGATCGAGGATGTACTAAAAAAATTTTTTTTAGGTCGAGGATGTACTAAAAACATTTTTTTAAATCGAGGATGTACTAAAAAAATTTTTTTTAGGTCGAGGATGTACTAAAAAAATTTTTTTAGATCGAGAATGTACTAAAAAATTTTTTTTTAGATCGAGGATGTACTAAAAAAATTTTTTTAGATCGAGGATGTACTAAAAAAATTTTTTTTAGATCGAGGATGTACTAAAAAATTTTTTTTAAATCGAGGATGTACTAAAAAAAATTTTTTCATATCAAGGATGTACTAAAAAAATTTTTTTTAGATCGAGGATGTACTAAAAAAATTTTTTTTAAATCGAGGATGTACTAAAAAAATTTTTTTAGATCGAGGATGTACTAAAAAAATTTTTTTTAGATCGAGGATGTACTAAAAAATTTTTTTTAAATCGAGGATGTACTAAAAAAATTTTTTTAGATCGAGGATGTACTAAAAAAATTTTTTTTAGGTCGAGGATGTACTAAAAAAATTTTTTTAGATCGAGGATGTACTAAAAAAATTTTTTTTAGATCGAGGATGTACTAAAAAAATTTTTTTAAATCGAGGATGTACTAAAAAAATTTTTTTTAAATCGAGGATGTACTAAAAAAATTTTTTTAGATCGAGGATGTACTAAAAAAATTTTTTTTAGGTCGAGGATGTACTAAAAAAATTTTTTTAGATCGAGGATGTACTAAAAAAATTTTTTTTAGATCGAGGATGTACTAAAAAAATTTTTTTAAATCGAGGATGTACTAATAAAATTTTTTTTAAATCGAGGATGTACTAAAAAAATTTTTTTAGATCGAGGATGTACTAAAAAAATTTTTTTAAATCGAGGATGTACTAAAAAAATTTTTTTTAAATCGAGGATGTACTAAAAAAATTTTTTTAGATCGAGGATGTACTAAAAAAATTTTTTTTAAATCGAGGATGTACTAAAAAAATTTTTTTAGATCGAGGATGTACTAAAAAAATTTTTTTTAGGTCGAGGATGTACTAAAAAATTTTTTTTAGGTCGAGGATGTACTAAAAAAATTTTTTTAGATCGAGGATGTACTAAAAAAATTTTTTTTAGATCGAGGATGTACTAAAAAAATTTTTTTAAATCGAGGATGTACTAAAAAAATTTTTTTTAAATCGAGGATGTACTAAAAAAATTTTTTTAGATCGAGGATGTACTAAAAAAATTTTTTTTAGGTCGAGGATGTACTAAAAAAATTTTTTTAGATCGAGGATGTACTAAAAAAATTTTTTTAAATCGAGGATGTACTAAAAAAATTTTTTTTAAATCGAGGATGTACTAAAAAAATTTTTTTAGATCGAGGATGTACTAAAAAAATTTTTTTTAAATCGAGGATGTACTAAAAAAATTTTTTTAGATCGAGGATGTACTAAAAAAATTTTTTTTAGATCGAGGATGTACTAAAAATTTTTTTTTAAATCGAGGATGTACTAAAAAAAATTTTTTCATATCAAGGATGTACTAAAAAAATTTTTTTTAGATCGAGGATGTACTAAAAAAAATTTTTTAGATCGAGGATGTACTAAAAAAATTTTTTTTAAATCGAGGATGTACTAAAAAAATTTTTTTAGATCGAGGATGTACTAAAAAAATTTTTTTTAGGTCGAGGATGTACTAAAAAAATTTTTTTAGATCGAGGATGTACTAAAAAAATTTTTTTTAGATCGAGGATGTACTAAAAAAATTTTTTTAAATCGAGGATGTACTAAAAAATTTTTTTTTAAATCGAGGATGTACTAAAAAAATTTTTTTAAATCGAGGATGTACTAAAAAATTTTTTTTTAAATCGAGGATGTACTAAAAAAATTTTTTTAGATCGAGGATGTACTAAAAAAATTTTTTTTAGATCGAGGATGTACTAAAAAATTTTTTTTAAATCGAGGATGTACTAAAAAAAATTTTTTCATATCAAGGATGTACTAAAAAAATTTTTTTTAGATCGAGGATGTACTAAAAAAATTTTTTTAGATCGAGGATGTACTAAAAAATTTTTTTTTAAATCGAGGATGTACTAAAAAAATTTTTTTAGATCGAGGATGTACTAAAAAAATTTTTTTTAGGTCGAGGATGTACTAAAAAAATTTTTTTAGATCGAGGATGTACTAAAAAAATTTTTTTTAAATCGAGGATGTACTAAAAAAATTTTTTTAGATCGAGGATGTACTAAAAAAATTTTTTTTAGGTCGAGGATGTACTAAAAAAATTTTTTTAGATCGAGGATGTACTAAAAAAATTTTTTTTAGGTCGAGGATGTACTAAAAAAATTTTTTTAGATCGAGGATGTACTAAAAAAATTTTTTTTAGATCGAGGATGTACTAAAAAAATTTTTTTAAATCGAGGATGTACTAAAAAAATTTTTTTTAAATCGAGGATGTACTAAACAAATTTTTTTAGATCGAGGATGTACTAAAAAAATTTTTTTTAGGTCGAGGATGTACTAAAAAAATTTTTTTAGATCGAGGATGTACTAAAAAAATTTTTTTTAAATCGAGGATGTACTAAAAAAATTTTTTTAGATCGAGGATGTACTAAAAAAATTTTTTTTAGATCGAGGATGTACTAAAAAATTTTTTTTAAATCGGGGATGTACTAAAAAAAAATTTTTTCATATCAAGGATGTACTAAAAAAATTTTTTTTAGATCGAGGATGTACTAAAACAATTTTTTTAGATCGAGGATGTACTAAAAAAATTTTTTTTAGATCGAAGATGTACTAAAAAATTATTTTTAAATCGAGGATGTACTAAAAAAAAATTTTTCATATCAAGGATGTACTAAAAAAATTTTTTTTAGATCGAGGATGTACTAAAAAAATTTTTTTAGATCGAGGATGTACTAAAAAATTTTTTTTTAAATCGAGGATGTACTAAAAAAATTTTTTTAGATCGAGGATGTACTAAAAAAATTTTTTTTAGGTCGAGGATGTACTAAAAAAATTTTTTTAGATCGAGGATGTACTAAAAAAATTTTTTTTAGGTCGAGGATATACTAAAAAAATTTTTTTAGATCGAGGATGTACTAAAAAAATTTTTTTTAGATCGAGGATGTACTAAAAAAATTTTTTTAAATCGAGGATGTACTAAAAAAATTTTTTTTAGGTCGAGGATGTACTAAAAAAATTTTTTTAGATCGAGGATGTACTAAAAAAATTTTTTTTAAATCGAGGATGTACTAAAAAAATTTTTTTAGATCGAGGATGTACTAAAAAAATTTTTTTAAATCGAGGATGTACTAAAAAAATTTTTTTTAGGTCGAGGATGTACTAAAAAAATTTTTTTAGATCGAGGATGTACTAAAAAAATTTTTTTTAAATCGAGGATGTACTAAAAAAATTTTTTTAGATCGAGGATGTACTAAAAAAATTTTTTTAAATCGAGGATGTACTAAAAAAATTTTTTTTAAATCAAGGATGTACTAAAAAAATTTTTTTAGATCGAGGATGTACTAAAAAAATTTTTTTTAGATCGAGGATGTACTAAAAAAATTTTTTTAAATCGAGGATGTACTAAAAAAATTTTTTTAGATCGAGGATGTACTAAAAAAATTTTTTTAAATCGAGGATGTACTAAAAAAATTTTTTTTAGGTCGAGGATGTACTAAAAAAATTTTTTTAGATCGAGGATGTACTATAAAAATTTTTTTTAGATCGAGGATGTACTAAAAAAATTTTTTTTAGATCGAGGATGTACTAAAAAAATTTTTTTAAATCGAGGATGTACTAAAAAAATTTTTTTAGATCGAGGATGTACTAAAAAAATTTTTTTAAATCGAGGATGTACTAAAAAAATTTTTTTTAAATCGAGGATGTACTAAAAAAATTTTTTTAGATCGAGGATGTACTAAAAAAATTTTTTTTTAATCGAGGATGTACTAAAAAAATTTTTTTAGATCGAGGATGTAATAAAAAAATTTTTTTTAGATCGAGGATGTACTTTTTTTTTTTTTTAAATCGAGGATGTACTAAAAAAAATTTTTTCATATCAAGGATGTACTAAAAAAATTTTTTTTAGATCGAGGATGTACTAAAAAAATTTTTTTAGATCGAGGATGTACTAAAAAAATTTTTTTTAAATCGAGGATGTACTAAAAAAATTTTTTTAGATCGAGGATGTACTAAAAAAATTTTTTTTAGGTCGAGGATGTACTAAAAAAATTTTTTTAGATCGAGGATGTACTAAAAAAATTTTTTTAGATCGAGGATGTACTAAAAAAATTTTTTTAGATCGAGGATGTACTAAAAAAATTTTTTTAAATCGAGGATGTACTAAAAAATTTTTTTTTAAATCGAGGATGTACTAAAAAAATTTTTTTAGATCGAGGATGTACTAAAAAAATTTTTTTCAGGTCGAGGATGTACTAAAAAAATTTTTTTTAGGTCGAGGATGTACTAAAAAAATTTTTTTTAGATCGAGGATATACTAAAAAAATTTTTTTTAGGTCGAGGATGTACTAAAAAAATTTTTTTAGATCGAGGATGTACTAAAAAAATTTTTTTTAAATCGAGGATGTACTAAAAAAATTTTTTTAGATCGAGGATGTACTAAAAAAATTTTTTTAAATCGAGGATGTACTAAAAAAATTTTTTTTAAATCGAGGATGTACTAAAAAAATTTTTTTTAGATCGAGGATGTACTAAAAAATTTTTTTCAAATCGAGGATGTACTAGAAAAAATTTTTTCATATCAAGGATGTACTAAAAATATTTTTTTTAGATCGAGGATGTACTAAAAAAATTTTTTTAAATCGAGGATGTACTAAAAAAATTTTTTTAGATCGAGGATGTACTAAAAAAATTTTTTTAAATCGAGGATGTACTAAAAAAATTTTTTTTAAATCGAGGATGTACTAAAAAAATTTTTTTAGATCGAGGATGTACTAAAAAAATTTTTTTTAGATCGAGGATGTACTAAAAAAATTTTTTTTAGATCGAGGATGTACTAAAAAAATTTTTTTAAATCGAGGATGTACTAAAAAAATTTTTTTAGATCGAGGATGTACTAAAAAAATTTTTTTAAATCGAGGATGTACTAAAAAAATTTTTTTTAAATCGAGGATGTACTAAAAAAATTTTTTTAGATCGAGGATGTACTAAAAAAATTTTTTTTTAATCGAGGATGTACTAAAAAAATTTTTTTAGATCGAGGATGTAATAAAAAAATTTTTTTTAGATCGAGGATGTACTTTTTTTTTTTTTTAAATCGAGGATGTACTAAAAAAAATTTTTTCATATCAAGGATGTACTAAAAAAATTTTTTTTAGATCGAGGATGTACTAAAAAAATTTTTTTAGATCGAGGATGTACTAAAAAAATTTTTTTTAAATCGAGGATGTACTAAAAAAATTTTTTTAGATCGAGGATGTACTAAAAAAATTTTTTTTAGGTCGAGGATGTACTAAAAAAATTTTTTTAGATCGAGGATGTACTAAAAAAATTTTTTTAGATCGAGGATGTACTAAAAAAATTTTTTTAGATCGAGGATGTACTAAAAAAATTTTTTTAAATCGAGGATGTACTAAAAAAATTTTTTTTAAATCGAGGATGTACTAAAAAAATTTTTTTAGATCGAGGATGTACTAAAAAAATTTTTTTCAGGTCGAGGATGTACTAAAAAAATTTTTTTTAGGTCGAGGATGTACTAAAAAAATTTTTTAGATCGAGGATGTACTAAAAAAATTTTTTTTAGGTCGAGGATGTACTAAAAAAATTTTTTTAGATCGAGGATGTACTAAAAAAATTTTTTTTAAATCGAGGATGTACTAAAAAAATTTTTTTAGATCGAGGATGTACTAAAAAAATTTTTTTTAAATCGAGGATGTACTAAAAAAATTTTTTTAGATCGAGGATGTACTAAAAAATTTTTTTTAGATCGAGGATGTACTAAAAAATTTTTTTTAAATCGAGGATGTACTAAAAAAAATTTTTTCATATCAAGGATGTACTAAAAAAATTTTTTTAGATCGAGGATGTACTAAAAAAATTTTTTTTAGATCGAGGATGTACTAAAAAATTTTTTTTAAATCGAGGATGTACTAAAAAAATTTTTTTTCATATCAAGGATGTACTAAAAAAATTTTTTTTAGATCGAGGATGTACTAAAAAAATTTTTTTAGATCGAGGATGTACTAAAAAAATTTTTTTTAAATCGAGGATGTACTAAAAAAATTTTTTTAGATCGAGGATGTACTAAAAAAATTTTTTTTAGGTCGAGGATGTACTAAAAAAATTTTTTTAGATCGATGATGTACTAAAAAAATTTTTTTTAGGTCGAGGATGTACTAAAAAAATTTTTTTAGATCGAGGATGTACTAAAAAAATTTTTTTTAGATCGAGGATGTACTAAAAAAATTTTTTTAAATCGAGGATGTACTAAAAAAATTTTTTTTAAATCGAGGATGTACTAAAAAAATTTTTTTAGGTCGAGGATGTACTAAAAAAATTTTTTTTAGGTCGAGGATGTACTAAAAAAATTTTTTTAGATCGAGGATGTACTAAAAAAATTTTTTTTAAATCGAGGATGTACTAAAAAAATTTTTTTAGATCGAGGATGTACTAAAAAAATTTTTTTTAGGTCGAGGATGTACTAAAAAAATTTTTTTAGATCGAGGATGTACTAAAAAAATTTTTTTAAATCGAGGATGTACTAAAAAAATTTTTTTTAAATCAAGGATGTACTAAAAAAATTTTTTTAGATCGAGGATGCACTAAAAAAATTTTTTTTAGATCGAGGATGTACTAAAAAAATTTTTTTAAATCGAGGATGTACTAAAAAAATTTTTTAAGATCGAGGATGTACTAAAAAAATTTTTTTAAATCGAGGATGTACTAAAAAAATTTTTTTTAGGTCGAGGATGTACTAAAAAAATTTTTTTAGATCGAGGATGTACTAAAAAAATTTTTTTTAGATC
>NW_026525574.1:0-87433 GCF_943737925.1 Anopheles nili | reverse complement strand
TACATCCTCGATCTAAAAAAAATTTTTTTAGTACATCCTCGATCTAAAAAAAATTTTTTTAGTACATCCTCGATCTAAAAAAATTTTTTTAGTACATCCTCGACCTAAAAAAAATTTTTTTAGTACATCCTCGATCTAAAAAAATTTTTTTAGTACATCCTCGACCTAAAAAAAATTTTTTTAGTACATCCTCGATCTAAAAAAATTTTTTTAGTACATCCTCGATTTAAAAAAAATTTTTTTAGTACATCCTCGATCTAAAAAAAATTTTTTTAGTACATCCTCGATCTAAAAAAATTTTTTTAGTACATCCTCGATCTAAAAAAAATTTTTTTAGTACATCCTTGATCTAAAAAAATTTTTTTAGTACATCCTCGACCTAAAAAAAATTTTTTTAGTACATCCTCGATCTAAAAAAATTTTTTTAGTACATCCTCGACCTAAAAAAAATTTTTTTAGTACATCCTCGATCTAAAAAAATTTTTTTAGTACATCCTCGATTTAAAAAAAATTTTTTTAGTACATCCTCGATCTAAAAAAATTTTTTTAGTACATCCTCGACCTAAAAAAAATTTTTTTAGTACATCCTCGACCTAAAAAAAATTTTTTTAGTACATCCTCGATCTAAAAAAATTTTTTTAGTACATCCTCGACCTAAAAAAAATTTTTTTAGTACATCCTCGATCTAAAAAAATTTTTTTAGTACATCCTCGATTTAAAAAAAATTTTTTTAGTACATCCTCGATCTAAAAAAATTTTTTTAGTACATCCTCGATCTAAAAAAAATTTTTTTAGTACATCCTCGATCTAAAAAAATTTTTTTAGTACATCCTCGACCTAAAAAAAATTTTTTTAGTACATCCTCGATCTAAAAAAATTTTTTTAGTACATCCTCGATTTAAAAAAAATTTTTTTAGTACATCCTCGATCTAAAAAAATTTTTTTAGTACATCCTCGATCTAAAAAAATTTTTTTAGTACATCCTTGATATGAAAAAATTTTTTTTAGTACATCCTCGATTTAAAAAAAATTTTTTAGTACATCCTCGATCTAAAAAAAATTTTTTTAGTACATCCTCGATCTAAAAAAATTTTTTTAGTACATCCTCGATTTAAAAAAAATTTTTTTAGTACATCCTCGATCTAAAAAAAATTTTTTAGTACATCCTCGATCTAAAAAAAATTTTTTTAGTACATCCTTGATATGAAAAAATTTTTTTTAGTACATCCTCGATTTAAAAAAAATTTTTTAGTACATCCTCGATCTAAAAAAAATTTTTTTAGTACATCCTCGATCTAAAAAAATTTTTTTAGTACATCCTCGATTTAAAAAAAATTTTTTTAGTACATCCTCGATCTAAAAAAATTTTTTTAGTACATCCTCGATTTAAAAAAAATTTTTTTAGTACATCCTCGATCTAAAAAAAATTTTTTTAGTACATCCTCGATCTAAAAAAAATTTTTTTAGTACATCCTCGATCTAAAAAAATTTTTTTAGTACATCCTCGACCTAAAAAAAATTTTTTTAGTACATCCTCGATCTAAAAAAATTTTTTTAGTACATCCTCGACCTAAAAAAAATTTTTTTAGTACATCCTCGATCTAAAAAAATTTTTTTAGTACATCCTCGATTTAAAAAAAATTTTTTTAGTACATCCTCGATCTAAAAAAAATTTTTTTAGTACATCCTCGATCTAAAAAAATTTTTTTAGTACATCCTCGATCTAAAAAAAATTTTTTTAGTACATCCTTGATCTAAAAAAATTTTTTTAGTACATCCTCGACCTAAAAAAAATTTTTTTAGTACATCCTCGATCTAAAAAAATTTTTTTAGTACATCCTCGACCTAAAAAAAATTTTTTTAGTACATCCTCGATCTAAAAAAATTTTTTTAGTACATCCTCGATTTAAAAAAAATTTTTTTAGTACATCCTCGATCTAAAAAAATTTTTTTAGTACATCCTCGACCTAAAAAAAATTTTTTTAGTACATCCTCGACCTAAAAAAATTTTTTTAGTACACCCTTGATCTAAAAAAAATTTTTTTAGTACATCCTCGATCTAAAAAAATTTTTTTAGTACATCCTCGATTTAAAAAAAATTTTTTTAGTACATCCTCGATTTAAAAAAATTTTTTTAGTACATCCTCGATCTAAAAAAAATTTTTTTAGTACATCCTCGATCTAAAAAAATTTTTTTAGTACATCCTCGACCTAAAAAAAATTTTTTTAGTACATCCTCGATCTAAAAAAATTTTTTTAGTACATCCTCGACCTAAAAAAAATTTTTTTAGTACATCCTCGATCTAAAAAAATTTTTTTAGTACATCCTCGATTTAAAAAAAATTTTTTTAGTACATCCTCGATCTAAAAACATTTTTTTAGTACATCCTCGATCTAAAAAAAATTTTTTTAGTACATCCTTGATATGAAAAAATTTTTTTTAGTACATCCTCGATTTAAAAAAAATTTTTTAGTACATCCTCGATCTAAAAAAAATTTTTTTAGTACATCCTCGATCTAAAAAAATTTTTTTAGTACATCCTCGATTTAAAAAAAATTTTTTTAGTACATCCTCGATCTAAAAAAATTTTTTTAGTACATCCTCGATCTAAAAAAAATTTTTTTAGTACATCCTTGATATGAAAAAATTTTTTTTAGTACATCCTCGAATTAAAAAAAATTTTTTAGTACATCCTCGATCTAAAAAAAATTTTTTTAGTACATCCTCGATCTAAAAAAATTTTTTTAGTACATCCTCGATTTAAAAAAAATTTTTCTAGTACATCCTCGATCTAAAAAAATTTTTTTAGTACATCCTCGATCTAAAAAAATTTTTTTAGTACATCCTCGACCTAAAAAAAATTTTTTTAGTACATCCTCGATCTAAAAAAATTTTTTTTAGTACATCCTCGACCTAAAAAAAATTTTTTTAGTACATCCTCGATCTAAAAAAAATTTTTTTAGTACATCCTCGATCTAAAAAAATTTTTTTAGTACATCCTCGACCTAAAAAAAATTTTTTTAGTACATCCTCGATCTAAAAAAAATTTTTTTAGTACATCCTCGATCTAAAAAAAATTTTTTTAGTACATCCTTGATATGAAAAAATTTTTTTAGTACATCCTCGATTTAAAAAAAATTTTTTAGTACATCCTCGATCTAAAAAAAATTTTTTTAGTACATCCTCGATCTAAAAAAATTTTTTAGTACATCCTTGATATGAAAAAATTTTTTTTAGTACATCCTCGATCTAAAAAAAATTTTTTAGTACATCCTCGATTTAAAAAAAAATTTTTTAGTACATCCTCGATCTAAAAAAATTTTTTTAGTACATCCTCGATCTAAAAAAAATTTTTTTAGTACATCCTTGATATGAAAAAATTTTTTTTAGTACATCCTCGATTTAAAAAAAATTTTTTAGTACATCCTCGATCTAAAAAAAATTTTTTTAGTACATCCTCGATCTAAAAAAATTTTTTTAGTACATCCTCGATCTAAAAAAAATTTTTTTAGTACATCCTCGATCTAAAAAAATTTTTTTAGTACATCCTCGACCTAAAAAAAAATTTTTTAGTACATCCTAGATCTAAAAAAATTTTTTTTAGTACATCCTCGACCTAAAAAAAATTTTTTTAGTACATCCTCGATCTAAAAAAATTTTTTTAGTACATCCTCGATTTAAAAAAAATTTTTTTAGTACATCCTCGATCTAAAAAAATTTTTTTAGTACATCCTCGATCTAAAAAAAATTTTTTTAGTACATCCTTGATATGAAAAAATTTTTTTTAGTACATCCTCGATTTAAAAAAAATTTTTTAGTACATCCTCGATCTAAAAAAAATTTTTTTAGCACATCCTTGATCTAAAAAAATTTTTTTAGTACATCCTCGATCTAAAAAAAATTTTTTTAGTACATCCTCTTTAAAAAAAATTTTTTTAGTACATCCTCGATTTAAAAAAAATTTTTTTAGTACATCCTCGATTTAAAAAAAATTTTTTTAGCACATCCTCGATTTAAAAAAATTTTTTTAGTACATCCTCGATCTAAAAAATTTTTTTTAGTACATCCTCGATCTAAAAAAATTTTTTTTAGTACATCCTCGATCTAAAAAAATTTTTTTAGTACATCCTCGATTTAAAAAAAATTTTTTTAGTACATCCTCGACCTAAAAAAAATTTTTTTAGTACATCCTCGATCTAAAAAAATTTTTTTAGTACATCCTCGACCTAAAAAAAATTTTTTTAGTACATCCTCGATCTAAAAAAATTTTTTTAGTACATCCTCGATTTAAAAAAAAATTTTTTTAGTACATCCTCGATCTAAAAAAATTTTTTTAGTACATCCTCGATCTAAAAAAAATTTTTTTAGTACATCCTTGATATGAAAAAATTTTTTTTAGTACATCCTCGATTTAAAAAAAATTTTTTAGTACATCCTCGATCTAAACAAAATTTTTTTAGTACATCCTCGATCTAAACAAATTTGTTTAGTACATCCTCGATTTAAAAAAAATTTTTTTAGTACATCCTCGATCTAAAAAAATTTTTTTAGTACATCCTCGACCTAAAAAAAATTTTTTTAGTACATCCTCGATCTAAAAAAATTTTTTTAGTACATCCTCGACCTAAAAAAAATTTTTTTAGTACATCCTCGATCTAAAAAAATTTTTTTAGTACATCCTCGACCTAAAAAAAATTTTTTTAGTACATCCCCGAGCTAAAAAAATTTTTTTAGCACATCCTCGATTTAAAAAAAATTTTTTTAGTACATCCTCGATTTAAAAAAATTTTTTTAGTACATCCTCGATCTAAAAAAAATTTTTTTAGTACATCCTCGATCTAAAAAAATTTTTTTAGTACATCCTCGATTTAAAAAAAATTTTTTTAGTACATCCTCGATCTAAAAAAATTTTTTTAGTACATCCTCGACCTAAAAAAAATTTTTTTAGTACATCCTCGATCTAAAAAAATTTTTTTAGTACATCCTCGATTTAAAAAAAATTTTTTTAGTACATCCTCGATCTAAAAAAATTTTTTTAGTACATCCTCGATCTAAAAAAAATTTTTTTAGTACATCCTTGATATGAAAAAATTTTTTTAGTACATCCTCGATTTAAAAAAAATTTTTTAGTACATCCTCGATCTAAAAAAAATTTTTTTAGTACATCCTCGATCTAAAAAAATTTTTTTAGTACATCCTCGATTTAAAAAAAATTTTTTTAGTACATCCTCGATTTAAAAAAAATTTTTTTAGTACATCCTCGATCTAAAAAAAATTTTTTTAGTACATCCTCGATCTAAAACAATTTTTTTAGTACATCCTCGACCTAAAAAAAATTTTTTTAGTACATCCTCGATCTAAAAAAATTTTTTTAGTACATCCTCGACCTAAAAAAAATTTTTTTAGTACATCCTCGATCTAAAAAAATTTTTTTAGTACATCCTCGATTTAAAAAAAATTTTTTTAGTACATCCTCGATCTAAAAAAAATTTTTTTAGTACATCCTCGATCTAAAAAAAATTTTTTTAGTACATCCTCGATCTAAAAAAATTTTTTTAGTACATCCTCGACCTAAAAAAATTTTTTTTAGTACATCCTCGATCTAAAAAAATTTTTTTAGTACATCCTCGATTTAAAAAAAATTTTTTTAGTACATCCTCGATCTAAAAAAATTTTTTTAGTACATCCTCGATCTAAAAAAAATTTTTTTAGTACATCCTTGATCTAAAAAAATTTTTTTAGTACATCCTCGACCTAAAAAAAATTTTTTTAGTACATCCTCGATCTAAAAAAATTTTTTTAGTACATCCTCGACCTAAAAAAAATTTTTTTAGTACATCCTCGATCTAAAAAAATTTTTTTAGTACATCCTCGATTTAAAAAAAATTTTTTTAGTACATCCTCGATCTAAAAAAATTTTTTTAGTACATCCTCGACCTAAAAAAAATTTTTTTAGTACATCCTCGACCTAAAAAAATTTTTTTAGTACACCCTTGATCTAAAAAAAATTTTTTTAGTACATCCTCGATCTAAAAAAATTTTTTTAGTACATCCTCGATTTAAAAAAAATTTTTTTAGTACATCCTCGATCTAAAAAAATTTTTTTAGTACATCCTCGATCTAAAAAAAATTTTTTTAGTACATCCTTGATATGAAAAAATTTTTTTTAGTACATCCTCGAATTAAAAAAAATTTTTTAGTACATCCTCGATCTAAAAAAAATTTTTTTAGTACATCCTCGATCTAAAAAAATTTTTTTAGTACATCCTCGATTTAAAAAAAATTTTTTTAGTACATCCTCGATCTAAAAAAATTTTTTTAGTACATCCTCGACCTAAAAAAAATTTTTTTAGTACATCCTCGATCTAAAAAAATTTTTTTAGTACATCCTCGATTTAAAAAAAATTTTTTTAGTACATCCTCGATCTAAAAACATTTTTTTAGTACATCCTCGACCTAAAAAAAATTTTTTTAGTACATCCTCGATCTAAAAAAATTTTTTTAGTACATCCTCGACCTAAAAAAAATTTTTTTAGTACATCCTCGATCTAAAAAAAATTTTTTTAGTACATCCTCGATCTAAAAAAAATTTTTTTAGTACATCCTTGATATGAAAAAATTTTTTTTAGTACATCCTCGATTTAAAAAAAATTTTTTAGTACATCCTCGATCTAAAAAAAATTTTTTTAGTACATCCTCGATCTAAAAAAATTTTTTAGTACATCCTTGATATGAAAAAATTTTTTTTAGTACATCCTCGATCTAAAAAAAATTTTTTAGTACATCCTCGATTTAAAAAAAAATTTTTTAGTACATCCTCGATCTAAAAAAATTTTTTTAGTACATCCTCGATCTAAAAAAAATTTTTTTAGTACATCCTTGATATGAAAAAATTTTTTTTAGTACATCCTCGATTTAAAAAAAATTTTTTAGTACATCCTCGATCTAAAAAAAATTTTTTTAGTACATCCTCGATCTAAAAAAATTTTTTTAGTACATCCTCGATCTAAAAAAAATTTTTTTAGTACATCCTCGATCTAAAAAAATTTTTTTAGTACATCCTCGACCTAAAAAAAAATTTTTTAGTACATCCTAGATCTAAAAAAATTTTTTTTAGTACATCCTCGACCTAAAAAAAATTTTTTTAGTACATCCTCGATCTAAAAAAATTTTTTTAGTACATCCTCGATTTAAAAAAAATTTTTTTAGTACATCCTCGATCTAAAAAAATTTTTTTAGTACATCCTCGATCTAAAAAAAATTTTTTTAGTACATCCTTGATATGAAAAAATTTTTTTTAGTACATCCTCGATTTAAAAAAAATTTTTTAGTACATCCTCGATCTAAAAAAAATTTTTTTAGCACATCCTTGATCTAAAAAAATTTTTTTAGTACATCCTCGATCTAAAAAAAATTTTTTTAGTACATCCTCGATCTAAAAAAATTTTTTTAGTACATCCTCGATTTAAAAAAAATTTTTTTAGTACATCCTCGATTTAAAAAAAATTTTTTTAGCACATCCTCGATTTAAAAAAATTTTTTTAGTACATCCTCGATCTAAAAAATTTTTTTTAGTACATCCTCGATCTAAAAAAATTTTTTTTAGTACATCCTCGATCTAAAAAAATTTTTTTAGTACATCCTCGATTTAAAAAAAATTTTTTTAGTACATCCTCGACCTAAAAAAAATTTTTTTAGTACATCCTCGATCTAAAAAAATTTTTTTAGTACATCCTCGACCTAAAAAAAATTTTTTTAGTACATCCTCGATCTAAAAAAATTTTTTTAGTACATCCTCGATTTAAAAAAAAATTTTTTTAGTACATCCTCGATCTAAAAAAATTTTTTTAGTACATCCTCGATCTAAAAAAAATTTTTTTAGTACATCCTTGATATGAAAAAATTTTTTTTAGTACATCCTCGATTTAAAAAAAATTTTTTAGTACATCCTCGATCTAAACAAAATTTTTTTAGTACATCCTCGATCTAAAAAAATTTTTTCAGTACATCCCCGATTTAAAAAAAATTTTTTTAGTACATCCTCGATCTAAAAAAATTTTTTTAGTACATCCTCGATCTAAAAAAAATTTTTTTAGTACATCCTTGATATGAAAAAATTTTTTTTAGTACATCCTCGATTTAAAAAAAATTTTTTAGTACATCCTCGATCTAAAAAAAATTTTTTTAGTACATCCTCGATCTAAAAAAATTTTTTTAGTACATCCTTGATACGAAAAAATTTTTTTAGTACATCCTCGATTTAAAAAAAATTTTTTAGTACATCCTCGATCTAAAAAAAATTTTTTTAGTACATCCTCGATCTAAAAAAATTTTTTTAGTACATCCTCGATTTAAAAAAATTTTTTTTGTACATCCTCGATCTAAAAAAATTTTTTTTAGTACATCCTCGATTTAAAAAAAATTTTTTTAGTACATCCTCGATTTAAAAAAATTTTTTTAGTACATCCTCGATCTAAAAAAAATTTTTTTAGTACATCCTCGATCTAAAAAAATTTTTTTAGTACATCCTCGACCTAAAAAAAATTTTTTTAGTACATCCTCGATCTAAAAAAATTTTTTTAGTACATCCTCGATTTAAAAAAAATTTTTTTAGTACATCCTCGATCTAAAAAAATTTCTTTAGTACATCCTCGATCTAAAAAAAATTTTTTTAGTACATCCTTGATATGAAAAATTTTTTTAGTACATCCTCGATTTAAAAAAAATTTTTTAGTACATCCTCGATCTAAAAAAAATTTTTTTAGCACATCCTCGATCTAAAAACATTTTTTTAGTACATCCTCGATTTAAAAAAAATTTTTTTAGTACATCCTCGATCTAAAAAAATTTTTTTAGTACATCCTTGATATGAAAAAATTTTTTTTAGTACATCCTCGATCTAAAAAAAATTTTTTAGTACATCCTCGATTTAAAAAAAAATTTTTTAGTACATCCTCGATCTAAAAAAATTTTTTTAGTACATCCTCGATTTAAAAAAAATTTTTTTAGTACATCCTCGATCTAAAAAAATTTTTTTAGTACATCCTCGACCTAAAAAAAAATTTTTTTAGTACATCCTCGATCTAAAAAAATTTTTTTAGTACATCCTCGATTTAAAAAAAATTTTTTTAGTACATCCTCGATCTAAAAAAAATTTTTTTAGCACATCCTCGATCTAAAAAAATTTTTTTAGTACATCCTCGATTTAAAAAAAATTTTTTTAGTACATCCTCGATCTAAAAAAATTTTTTTAGTACATCCTCGATTTAAAAAAAATTTTTTTAGTACATCCTCGATTTAAAAAAATTTTTTTAGTACATCCTCGATCTAAAAAAATTTTTTTAGTACATCCTCGATTTAAAAAAAATTTTTTTAGTACATCCTCGATCTAAAAAAATTTTTTTAGTACATCCTCGACCTACAAAAAATTTTTTTAGTACATCCTCGATCTAAAAAAAATTTTTTTAGTAAATCCTTGATATGAAAAAAATTTTTTTAGTACATCCTCGATCAAAAAAAATTTTTTTAGTACATCCTCGATCTAAAAAAAATTTTTTTAGTACATCCTTGATATGAAAAAAATTTTTTTAGTACATCCTCGATCAAAAAAAATTTTTTTAGTACATCCTCGATCTAAAAAAAAAATTTTTTAGTACATCCTCGATGTAAAAAAATTTTTTTTAGTACATCCTCGATCTAAAAAAATTTTTTTAGTACATCCTCGATCTAAAAAAAATTTTTTTAATACATCCTTGATATGAAAAAATTTTTTTAGTACATCCTCGATCTAAAAAAAATTTTTTAGTACATCCTTGATATGAAAAAAATTTTTTTAGTACATCCTCGATCAAAAAAAATTTTTTTAGTACATCCTCGATCTAAAAAAAAATTTTTTAGTACATCCTCGATCTAAAAAAATTGTTTTAGTACATCCTCGATCTAAAAAAAATTTTTTAGTACATCCTCGATCAAAAAAAATTTTTTTAGTACATCCTTGATATGAAAAAAATTTTTTTAGTACATCCTCGATAAAAAAAAATTTTTTAGTACATCCTTGATGTAAAAAAATTTTTTTTAGTACATCCTCGATCTAAAAAAATTTTTTTAGTACATCCTTGATATGAAAAAATTTTTTTAGTACATCCTCGATCAAAAAAAATTTTCTTAGTACATCCTCGATGTAAAAAGAAATTTTTTTAGTACATCCTCGATCTAAAAAAAATTTTTTTAGTACATCCTCGATCTAAGAAAAAATTTTTTAGTACATCCTCGATATGAAAAAAATTTTTTTAGTACATCCTCGATAAAAAAAAATTTTTTAGTACATCCTCGATGTAAAAAAATTTTTTTTAGTACATCCTCGATCTAAAAAAATTTTTTTAGTACATCCTTGATATGAAAAAATTTTTTTAGTACATCCTCGATCAAAAAAAATTTTCTTAGTACATCCTCGATGTAAAAAAAATTTTTTTAGTACATCCTCGATCTAAAAAAAATTTTTTTAGTACATCCTCGATATGAAAAAAATTTTTTTAGTACATCCTCGATCAAAAAAAATTTTTTTAGTACATCCTCGATCTAAAAAAAATTTTTTTAGTACATCCATGATATGAAAAAAATTTTTTTAGTATATCCTCGATCAAAAAAAATTTTTTTAAGTACATCCTCGATCTAAAAAAAATTTTTTTAGTACATCCTTGATATGAAAAAATTTTTTTTAGTACATCCTCGATAAAAAACAATTTTTTAGTACATCCTTGATCTAAAAAAAATTTTTCAGTACATCCTCGATCTAAAAAAATTTTTTAGTACATCCTCGATCTAAAAAAAATTTTTTTAGTACATCCTTGATATGAAAAATTTTTTTTAGTACATCCTCGATCAAAAAAAATTTTTTTAGTACATCCTCGATGTAAAAAAAATTTTTTTAGTACATCCTCGATCTAAAAAAAATTTTTTAGTACATCCTCGATCTAAAAAAGAATTTTATAGTACATCCTTGATATGAAAAAATTTTTTTTAGTACATCCTCGATCTAAAAAAATTTTTTTAGTACATCCTTGATATGAAAAAAATTTTTTTAGTACATCCTCGATCAAAAAAAATTTTTTTAGTACATCCTCGATCTAAGAAAAAATTTTTTAGTACATCCTCGATCTAAAAAAATTTTTTTTAGTACATCCTCGATCTAAAAAAATTTTTTTAGTACATCCTCGATCTAAAAAAAAATTTTTTAGTACATCCTCGATCTAAAAAAATTTTTTTAGTACATCCTCGATCTAAAAAAAAATTTTTTAGTACATCCTCGATCAAAAAAAATTTTTTTAGTACATCCTCGATCTAAAAAAAATTTTTTTAATACATCCTTGATATGAAAAAATTTTTTTAGTACATCCTCGATCTAAAAAAAAATTTTTAGTACATCCTTGATATGAAAAAAATTTTTTTAGTACATCCTCGATCAAAAAAAATTTTTTTAGTGCATCCTCGATCTAAAAAAAAATTTTTTAGTACATCCTCGATCTAAAAAAATTTTTTTAGTACATCCTCGATCTAAAAAAATTTTTTTAGTACATCCTCGATCTAAAAAAAATTTTTTTAGTACATCCTTGATATGAAAAAAATTTTTTTAGTACATCCTCGATAAAAAAAAATTTTTTAGTACATCCTCGATGTAAAAAAATTTTTTTTAGTACATCCTTGATCTAAAAAATTTTTTTAGTACATCCTCGATCAAAAAAAATTTTTTTAATACATCCTCGATCTAAAAAAAATTTTTTTAGTACATCCTCGATCTAAAAAAATTTTTTTAGTACATCCTTGATATGAAAAAAATTTTTTTAGTACATCCTCGATCAAAAAAAATTTTTTTAGTACATCCTCGATCTAAAAAAAAATTTTTTAGTACATCCTCGATCTAAAAAAATTTTTTAGTACATCCTCGATCTAAAAAAAATTTTTTTAGTACATCCTCGATATGAAAAAAATTTTTTTAGTACATCCTCGATCAAAAAAAATTTTTTTAGTACATCCTCGATCTAAAAAAAATTTTTTTAGTACATCCTTGATATGAAAAAAATTTTTTTAGTACATCCTCGATCTAAAAAAAATTTTTTAGTACATCCTTGATATGAAAAAAATTTTTTTAGTACATCCTCGATCAAAAAAAATTTTTTTAGTACATCCTCGATCTAAAAAAAAATTTTTTAGTACATCCTCGATCTAAAAAAATTTTTTTAGTACATCCTCGATCTAAAAAAATTTTTTTAGTACATCCTCGATCTAAAAAAAATTTTTTTAGTACATCCTTGATATGAAAAAAATTTTTTTAGTACATCCTCGATAAAAAAAAATTTTTTAGTACATCCTCGATGTAAAAAAATTTTTTTTAGTACATCCTTGATCTAAAAAAATTTTTTTAGTACATCCTCGATCAAAAAAAATTTTTTTAATACATCCTCGATCTAAAAAAAATTTTTTTAGTACATCCTCGATCTAAAAAAATTTTTTTTAGTACATCCTCGATCTAAAAAAAAATTTTTTAGTACATCCTCGATCAAAAAAAATTTTTTTAGTACATCCTCGATCTAAAAAAATATTTTTTAGTACATCCTCGATCTAAAAAAATTTTTTTAATACATCCTCGATCTAAAAAAAAATTTTTTAGTACATCCTCGATCAAAAAAAATTTTTTTAGTACATCCTCGATCTAAAAAAAAATTTTTTAGTACATCCTCGATCTAAAAAAATTTTTTTAGTACATCCTCGATCTAAAAAAAAATTTTTTAGTACATCCTCGATCAAAAAAAATTTTTTTAGTACATCCTCGATCTAAAAAAAATTTTTTTAGTACATCCTCGATATGAAAAAAAATTTTTTAGTACATCCTCGATCAAAAAAAATTTTTTTAGTGCATCCTCGATCTAAAAAAAAATTTTTTAGTACATCCTCGATCTAAAAAAATTTTTTTAGTACATCCTCGATCTAAAAAAATTTTTTTAGTACATCCTCGATCTAAAAAAAAATTTTTTTAGTACATCCTTGATATGAAAAAAATTTTTTTAGTACATCCTCGATAAAAAAAAATTTTTTAGTACATCCTCGATGTAAAAAAATTTTTTTTAGTACATCCTTGATCTAAAAAAATTTTTTTAGTACATCCTCGATCAAAAAAAATTTTTTTAATACATCCTCGATCTAAAAAAAATTTTTTTAGTACATCCTCGATCTAAAAAAATTTTTTTTAGTACATCCTCGATCTAAAAAAATTTTTTTAGTACATCCTCGATCTAAAAAAAATTTTTTTAGTACATCCTCGATCTAAAAAAATTTTTTTAGTACATCCTCGATCTAAAAAAAAATTTTTTAGTACATCCTCGATCAAAAAAAATTTTTTTAGTACATCCTCGATCTAAAAAAAAATTTTTTAGTACATCCTCGATCTAAAAAAATTTTTTTAGTACATCCTCGATCTAAAAAAAAATTTTTTAGTACATCCTCGATGTAAAAAAATTTTTTTTAGTACATCCTCGATCTAAAAAAATTTTTTTAGTACATCCTCGATCTAAAAAAATTTTTTTAATACATCCTTGATATGAAAAAATTTTTTTAGTACATCCTCGATCTAAAAAAAATTTTTTAGTACATCCTTGATATGAAAAAAATTTTTTTAGTACATCCTCGATCAAAAAAAATTTTTTTAGTGCATCCTCGATCTAAAAAAAAATTTTTTAGTACATCCTCGATCTAAAAAAATTTTTTTAGTACATCCTCGATCTAAAAAAATTTTTTTAGTACATCCTCGATCTAAAAAAAAATTTTTTAGTACATCCTTGATATGAAAAAAATTTTTTTAGTACATCCTCGATAAAAAAAAATTTTTTAGTACATCCTCGATGTAAAAAAATTTTTTTTAGTACATCCTTGATCTAAAAAAATTTTTTTAGTACATCCTCGATCAAAAAAAATTTTTTTAATACATCCTCGATCTAAAAAAAATTTTTTTAGTACATCCTCGATCTAAAAAAATTTTTTTTAGTACATCCTCGATCTAAAAAAATTTTTTTAGTACATCCTCGATCTAAAAAAAAATTTTTTAGTACATCCTCGATCTAAAAAAATTTTTTTAGTACATCCTCGATCTAAAAAAAAATTTTTTAGTACATCCTCGATCAAAAAAAATTTTTTTAGTACATCCTCGATCTAAAAAAAAATTTTTTAGTACATCCTCGATCTAAAAAATTTTTTTTAGTACATCCTCGATCTAAAAAAAAATTTTTTAGTACATCCTCGATGTAAAAAATTTTTTTTTAGTACATCCTCGATCTAAAAAAATTTTTTTAGTACATCCTCGATCTAAAAAAATTTTTTTAGTACATCCTCGATCTAAAAAAAATTTTTTTAGTACATCCTTGATATGAAAAAAATTTTTTTAGTACATCCTCGATAAAAAAAATTTTTTTAGTACATCCTCGATCTAAAAAAAAATTTTTTAGTACATCCTCGATCTAAAAAAATTTTTTTAGTACATCCTCGATCTAAAAAAATTTTTTTAGTACATCCTCGATCTAAAAAAAATTTTTTTAGTACATCCTTGATATGAAAAAAATTTTTTTAGTACATCCTCGATAAAAAAAAATTTTTTAGTACATCCTCGATGTAAAAAAATTTTTTTTAGTACATCCTTGATCTAAAACAATTTTTTTAGTACATCCTCGATCAAAAAAAATTTTTTTAATACATCCTCGATCTAAAAAAAATTTTTTTAGTACATCCTCGATCTAAAAAAATTTTTTTTAGTACATCCTCGATCTAAAAAAATTTTTTTAGTACATCCTCGATCTAAAAAAAAATTTTTTAGTACATCCTCGATCTAAAAAAATTTTTTTAGTACATCCTCGATCTAAAAAAAAATTTTTTAGTACATCCTCGATCAAAAAAAATTTTTTTAGTACATCCTCGATCTAAAAAAAAATTTTTTAGTACATCCTCGATCTAAAAAATTTTTTTTAGTACATCCTCGATCTAAAAAAAAATTTTTTAGTACATCCTCGATGTAAAAAATTTTTTTTTAGTACATCCTCGATCTAAAAAAATTTTTTTAGTACATCCTCGATCTAAAAAAATTTTTTTAGTACATCCTCGATCTAAAAAAAATTTTTTTAGTACATCCTTGATATGAAAAAAATTTTTTTAGTACATCCTCGATAAAAAAAATTTTTTTAGTACATCCTCGATCTAAAAAAAAATTTTTTAGTACATCCTCGATCTAAAAAAATTTTTTTAGTACATCCTCGATCTAAAAAAATTTTTTTAGTACATCCTCGATCTAAAAAAAATTTTTTTAGTACATCCTCGATCTAAAAAAATGTTTTTAGTACATCCTCGATCTAAAAAAATTTTTTTAGTACATCCTCGATCTAAAAAAATTTTTTTAGTACATTTCCGATCTAAAAATAAAATTTTTAATACATCCTGGATATGAAAAAATTTTTTTAGTACATCCTCGATCTAAAAAAATTTTTTTAGTACATCCTCGATCAAAAAAAATTTTTTTAGTACATCCTCGATCTAAAAAATTTTTTTTAGTACATCCTCGATCTAAAAAAAATTTTTTTAGTACATCCTCGATCTAAAAAAAAATTTTTTAGTACATCCTTGATATGAAAAAATTTTTTTTAGTACATCATCGATCAAAAAAAAATTTTTTAGTACATCCTCGATCTAAAAAAAAATTTTTTAGTACATCCTTGATATGAAAAAATTTTTTTTAAGTACATCATCGATCTAAAAAAATTTTTTTAGTACATCCTCGATCAAAAAAAATTTTTTTAGTACATCCTCGATCTAAAAACAATTTTTTTAGTACATCCTCGATCTAAAAAAATTTTTTTAGTACATCCTCGATCTAAAAAAAATTTTTTAGTACATCCTTGATATGAAAAAAATTTTTTTAGTACATCCTCGATCAAAAAAAATTTTTTAGTACATCCTCGATGTAAAAAAATTTTTTTTAGTACATCCTCGATCTAAAAAAAATTTTTTTAGTACATCATCGATCAAAAAAAATTTTTTTAATACATCCTCGATCTAAAAAAAAATTTTTTAGTACATCCTTGATATGAAAAAATTTTTTTTAGTACATCCTCGATCTAAAAAAATTTTTTTAGTACATCCTCGATCAAAAAAAATTTTTTTAGTACATCCTCGATCTAAAAAAAAATTTTTTAGTACATCCTTGATATGAAAAAATTTTTTTTAGTACATCCTCGATCTAAAAAAATTTTTTTAGTACATCCTCGATCAAAAAAAATTTTTTTAATACATCCTCGATCTAAAAAAAATGTTTTTAGTACATCCTCGATCTAAAAAAATTTTTTTAGTACATCCTCGATCTAAAAAAAATTTTTTAGTACATCCTTGATATGAAAAAATTTTTTTTAGTACATCCTTGATATGAAAAAAATTTTTATAGTACATCCTCGATCTAAAAAAAATTTTATTAGTGCATCCTCGATCTAAAAAAAATTTTTTAGTACATCCTCGATCAAACAAAATTTTTTTAGTACATCCTCGATCTAAAAAAATTTTTTTAGTACATCCTCGATCTAAAAAAATTTTTTTAGTACATCCTCGATCTAAAAAAAATTTTTTTAGTACATCCTTGATATGAAAAAAATTTTTTTAGTACATCCTCGATCAAAAAAAATTTTTTTAGTACATCCTCGATCTAAAAAAAAATTTTTAGTACATCCTTGATATGAAAAAATTTTTTTTAGTACATCCTCGATCTAAAAAATTTTTTTAGTACATCCTCGATCAAAAAAAATTTTTTTAGTACATCCTCGATCTAAAAAAAATTTTTTAGTACATCCTCGATCTAAAAAAATTTTTTTAGTACATCCTCGATCTAAAAAAAATTTTTTAGTACATCCTTGATATGAAAAAAATTTTTTTAGTACATCCTCGATCAAAAAAAAATTTTTTAGTACATCCTCGATCTAAAAAAAATTTTTTTAGTACATCCTTGATATGAAAAAATTTTTTTTAGTACATCCTCGATCTAAAAAAATTTTTTTAGTACATCCTCGATCAAAAAAAATTTTTTTAGTACATCCTCGATCTAAAAAAAATTTTTTTAGTACATCCTCGATCTAAAAAAATTTTTTTAGTACATCCTCGATCTAAAAAAAATTTTTTAGTACATCCTTGATATGAAAAAAATTTTTTTAGTACATCCTCGATCTAAAAAAAATTTTTTAAGTACATCCTCGATCTAAAAAAAATTTTTTTAGTACATCCTCGATCTAAAAACAATTTTTTTAGTACATCCTTGATATGAAAAAAATTTTTTTAGTACATCCTCGATCTAAAAAAATTTTTTTAGTACATCCTCGATCTAAAAAAAATTTTTTAGTACATCCTTGATATGAAAAAAATTTTTTTAGTACATCCTCGATCGAAAAAAATTTTTTTAGTACATCCTCGATCTAAAAAAAAATTTTTTAGTACATCCTTGATATGAAAAAATTTTTTTTAGTACATCCTCGATCTAAAAAAATTTTTTTAGTACATCCTCGATCAAAAAAAAATTTTTTAGTACATCCTCGATCTAAAAAAAATTTTTTTAGTACATCCTCGATCTAAAAAAATTTTTTTAGTACATCCTCGATCTAAAAAAAATTTTTTAGTACATCCTTGATATGAAAAAAATTTTTTTAGTACATCCTCGATCGAAAAAAATTTTTTTAGTACATCCTCGATCTAAAAAAAAATTTTTTAGTACATCCTTGATATGAAAAAAATTTTTTTAGTACATCCTCGATCAAAAAAAAATTTTTTAGTACATCCTCGATCTAAAAAAATTTTTTTAGTACATCCTCGATCAAAAAAAAATTTTTTTAGTACATCCTCGATCTAAAAAAAATTTTTTTAGTACATCCTTGATATGAAAAAAATTTTTTTAGTACATCCTCGATCAAAAAAAAATTTTTTAGTACATCCTCGATCTAAAAAAAATTTTTTTAGTACATCCTTGATATGAAAAATTTTTTTTTAGTACATCCTCGATCTAAAAAAATTTTTTTAGTACATCCTCGATCTAAAAAAAATTTTTTTAGTACATCCTTGATATGAAAAAAAATTTTTTTAGTACATCCTCGATCAAAAAAAATTTTTTTACTACCTCCTCGATCTAAAAAAAAAATTTTTAGTACATCCTTGATATGAAAAAATTTTTTTTAGTACATCCTCGATCTAAAAAAATTTTTTTAGTACATCCTCGATCAAAAAAAATTTTTTTAGTACATCCTCGATCTAAAAAAAATTTTTTTAGTACATCCTCGATCTAAAAAAATTTTTTTAGTACATCCTCGATCTAAAAAAAATTTTTTAGTACATCCTCGATCTAAAAAAAAATTTTTTTAGTACATCCTTGATATGAAAAAAAATTTTTTTAGTACATCCTCGATCTAAAAAAATTTTTTTAGTACATCCTCGATCAAAGAAAATTTTTTTAGTACATCCTCGATCTAAAAAAAATTTTTTTAGTACATCCTCGATCTAAAAAAATTTTTTTAGTACATCCTCGATCTAAAAAAATTTTTTTAGTACATCCTTGATATGAAAAAAATTTGTTTAGTACATCCTCGATCAAAAAAAATTTTTTTAGTACATCCTAGATCTAAAAAAAAATTTTTTAGTACATCCTTGATATGAAAAAATTTTTTTTAGTACATCCTCAATCTAAAAAAATTTTTTAGTACATCCTCGATCAAAAAAAATTTTTTTAGTACATCCTCGATCTAAAAAAAATTTTTTTAGTACATCCTCGATCTAAAAAAATTTTTTTAGTACATCCTCGATCTAAAAAAAATTTTTTAGTACATCCTCGATCTAAAAAAATTTTTTTAGTACATCCTCGATCAAAAAAAATTTTTTAGTACATCCTCGATGTAAAAAAATTTTTTTTAGTACATCCTCGATCTAAAAAAATTTTTTTAGTACATCCTCGATCAAAAAAAAAATTTTTTAGTACATCCTCGATCTAAAAAAAATTTTTTTAGTACATCCTTGATATGAAAAAAATTTTTTTAGTACATCCTTGATATGAAAAAATTTTTTTAGTACATCCTCGATCTAAAAAAAATTTTTTTAGTACATCCTTGATATGAAAAAAAATTTTTTTAGTACATCCTCGATCAAAAAAAATTTTTTTAGTACATCCTCGATCTAAAAAAAAATTTTTTAGTACATCCTTGATATGAAAAAATTTTTTTTAGTACATCCTCGATCTAAAAAAATGTTTTTAGTACATCCTCGATCAAAAAAAATTTTTTTAGTACATCCTCGATCTAAAAAAAATTTTTTTAGTACATCCTCGATCTAAAAAAATTTTTCTAGTACATCCTCGATCTAAAAAAAATTTTTTTTGTACATCCTCGATCAAAAAAATTTTTTTAGTACATCCTCGATCTAAAAAAATTTTTTTAGTACATCCTCGATGTAAAAAAAATTTTTTTAGTACATCCTTGATATGAAAAAAAATTTTTTTAGTACATCCTCGATCAAAAAAAATTTTTTTAGTACATCCTCGATCAAAAAAAAAATTTTTTAGTACATCCTTGATATGAAAAAATTTTTTTTAGTACATCCTCGATCTAAAAAAATTTTTTTAGTACATCCTCGATCAAAAAAAATTTTTTTAGTACATCCTCGATCTAAAAAAAATTTTTTTAGTACATCCTTGATATCAAAAAATTTTTTTAAGTACATCCTCGATCTAAAAAAATTTTTTTAGTACATCCTCGATCTAAAAAAAATTTTTTAGTACATCCTTGATATGAAAAAAATTTTTTTAGTACATCCTCGATCAAAAAAAATTTTGTTAGTACATCCTTGATATGAAAAAAATTTTTTTAGTACATCCTCGATCAAAAAAAATTTTTTAGTACATCCTCGATGTAAAAAATTTTTTTTTGTACATCCTCGATCTAAAAAAATTTTTTTAGTACATCCTCGATCAAAAAAAATTTTTTAGTACATCCTCGATGTAAAAAAATTTTTTTTAGTACATCCTCGATCTAAAAAAATTTTTTTAGTACATCCTCGATCAAAAAAAAATTTTTTAGTACATCCTCGATCTAAAAAAAATTTTTTAGTACATCCTCGATCAAAAAAAAATTTTTTTAGTACATCCTTGATATGAAAAATTTGTTTTTAGTACATCCTCGATCTAAAAAAATTTTTTTAGTACATCCTCGATCAAAAAAAATTTTTTAGTACATCCTTGATGTAAAAAAATTTTTTTTAGTACATCCTCGATCTAAAAAAAACTTTTTTAGTACATCCTCGATCTAAAAACAATTTTTTTAGTACATCCTTGATATGAAAAAAATTTTTTTAGTACATCCTCGATCTAAAAAAATTTTTTTAGTACATCCTCGATCTAAAAAAATTTTTTTAGTACATCCTCGATCAAAAAAAAATTTTTTTAGTACATCCTCGATCTAAAAAAAATTTTTTTAGTACATCCTTGTTATGAAAAAAATTTTTTTAGTACATCCTCGATCAAAAAAAAATTTTTTAGTACATCCTCGATCTAAAAAAAATTTTTTTAGTACATCCTTGATATGAAAAATTTGTTTTTAGTACATCCTCGATCTAAAAAAATTTTTTTAGTACATCCTCGATCAAAAAAAATTTTTTTAGTACATCCTCGATCTAAAAAAAATTTTTTTAGTACATCCTCGATCTAAAAAAAATTTTTAGTACATCCTCGATCTAAAAAAATTTTTTTAGTACATCCTTGATATGAAAAAAATTTTTTTAGTACATCCTCGATCTAAAAAAAAATTTTTTAGTACATCCTTGATATGAAAAAATTTTTTTTAGTACATCCTCAATTTAAAAAAATTTTTTAGTACATCCTTGATATGAAAAATTTTTTTTTAGTACATCCTCGATCTAAAAAAAATTTTTTAGTACATCCTCGATCAAAAAAAATTTTTTTAGTACATCCTCGATCTAAAAAAAATTTTTTTAGTACATCCTTGATATGAAAAAAAATTTTTTTAGTACATCCTCGATCAAAAAAAATTTTTTTAGTACATCCTCGATCTAAAAAAAATTTTTTAGTACATCCTTGATATCAAAAAATTTTTTTTAGTACATCCTCGATCTAAAAAAATTTTTTTAGTACATCCTCGATCTAAAAAAATTTTTTTAGTACATCCTCGATCAAAAAAAAATTTTTTTAGTACATCCTCGATCTAAAAAAAATTTTTTTAGTACATCCTTGATATGAAAAAAATTTTTTTAGTACATCCTCGATCAAAAAAAAATTTTTTAGTACATCCTCGATCTAAAAAAAATTTTTTTGGTACATCCTTGATATGAAAAATTTTTTTTTAGTACATCCTCGATCTAAAAAAATTTTTTTAGTACATCCTCGATCTAAAAAAAATTTTTTTAGTACATCCTTGATATGAAAAAAAATTTTTTTAGTACATCCTCGATCAAAAAAAATTTTTTTAGTACATCCTCGATCTAAAAAAAAATTTTTAAGTACATCCTCGATCAAAAAAAATTTTTTTAGTACATCGTCGATCTAAAAAAAATTTTTTTAGTACATCCTTGATATGAAAAAAATTTTTTTAGTACATCCTTGATCTAAAAAAAATTTTTTTAGTACATCCTTGATATGAAAAAATTTTTTTTAGTACATCCTCGATCAAAAAAAATTTTTTTAGTACATCCTCGATCTAAAAAAAATTTTTTTAGTACATCCTCGATCAAAAAAAATTTTTTTAGTACATCGTCGATCTAAAAAAAATTTTTTTAGTACATCCTTGATATGAAAAAAATTTTTTAGTACATCCTTGATCTAAAAAAAATTTTTTTAGTACATCCTTGATATGAAAAAAAATTTTTTTAGTACATCCTCGATCAAAAAAAATTTTTTTAGTACATCCTCGATCTAAAAAAAAATTTTTTAGTACATCCTTGATATGAAAAAATTTTTTTTAGTACATCCTCGATCTAAAAAAATTTTTTTAGTACATCCTCGATCAAAAAAAATTTTTTTAGTACATCCTCGATCTAAAAAAAATTTTTTTAGTGCATCCTCGATCTAAAAAAATTTTTTTAGTACATCCTCGATCTAAAAAAAATTTTTTAGTACATCCTTGATATGAAAAAAATTTTTTTAGTACATCCTCGATCAAAAAAAATTTTTTAGTACATCCTCGATCAAAAAAAATTTTTTAGTACATCCTTGATATGAAAAAATTTTTTTTAGTACATCCTCGATCTAAAAAAATTTTTTTAGTACATCCTCGATCAAAAAAAATTTTTTTAGTACATCCTCGATCTAAAAAAAATTTTTTTAGTACATCCTCGATCTAAAAAAAATTTTTTAGTACATCCTCGATCTAAAAAAATTTTTTTAGTACATCCTTGATATGAAAAAAATTTTTTTAGTACATCCTCGATCTAAAAAAAAATTTTTTAGTACATCCTTGATATGAAAAAATTTTTTTTAGTACATCCTCAATCTAAAAAAATTTTTTAGTACATCCTCGATCAAAAAAAATTTTTTTAGTACATCCTCGATCTAAAAAAAATTTTTTTAGTACATCCTCGATCTAAAAAAAATTTTTTAGTACATCCTTGATATCACAAAATTTTTTTTAGTACATCCTCGATCTAAAAAAATTTTTTTAGTACATCCTCGATCTAAAAAAAATTTTTTAGTACATCCTTGATATGAAAAAAATTTTTTTAGTACAACCTCGATCAAAAAAAATTTTTTTAGTACATCCTCGATCTAAAAAAATTTTTTTAGTACATCCTCGATCAAAAAAAAATTTTTTTAGTACATCCTCGATCTAAAAAAAATTTTTTTAGTACATCCTTGATATGAAAAAAATTTTTTTAGTACATCCTCGATCAAAAAAAAATTTTTTAGTACATCCTCGATCTAAAAAAAATTTTTTTAGTACATCCTTGATATGAAAAATTTTTTTTTAGTACATCCTCGATCTAAAAAAATTTTTTTAGTACATCCTCGATCTAAAAAAAATTTTTTTAGTACATCCTTGATATGAAAAAAAATTTTTTTAGTACATCCTCGATCAAAAAAAATTTTTTTAGTACATCCTCGATCTAAAAAAAAATTTTTTAGTACATCCTTGATATGAAAAAATTTTTTTTAGTACATCCTCGATCTAAAAAAATTTTTTTAGTACATCCACGATCAAAAAAAATTTTTTTAGTACATCCTCGATCTAAAAAAAATTTTTTTAGTACATCCTCGATCTAAAAAAATTTTTTTAGTACATCCTCGATCTAAAAAAAATTTTTTAGTACATCCTTGATATGAAAAAAATTTTTTTAGTACATCCTCGATCAAAAAAAATTTTTTTAGTACATCCTCGATCTAAAAAAAAATTTTTTAGTACATCCTTGATATGAAAAAATTTTTTTTAGTACATCCTCGATCTAAAAAAATTTTTTTAGTACATCCTCGATCAAAAAAAATTTTTTTAGTACATCCTCGATCTAAAAAAAATTTTTTTAGTACATCCTCGATCTAAAAAAAATTTTTTAGTACATCCTCGATCTAAAAAAATTTTTTTAGTACATCCTTGATATGAAAAAAATTTTTTAGTACATCCTCGATCTAAAAAAAAATTTTTTAGTACATCCTTGATATGAAAAAATTTTTTTTAGTACATCCTCAATCTAAAAAAATTTTTTAGTACATCCTCGATCAAAAAAAATTTTTTTAGTACATCCTCGATCTAAAAAAATTTTTTTAGTACATCCTCGATCTAAAAAAATTTTTTTAGTACATCCTCGATCTAAAAAAAATTTTTTAGTACATCCTTGATATGAAAAAATTTTTTTAGTACATCCTCGATCAACAAAAATTTTTTAGTACATCCTCGATGTAAAAAAATTTTTTTTAGTACATCCTCGATCTAAAAAAATTTTTTTAGTACATCCTCGATCTAAAAAAAATTTTTTTAGTACATCCTCGATCTAAAAAAAATTTTTTTAGTACATCCTTGATATGAAAAAAAATTTTTTTAGTACATCCTTGATATGAAAAAATTTTTTTAGTACATCCTCGATCTAAAAAAAATTTTTTTAGTACATCCTTGATATGAAAAAAAATTTTTTTAGTACATCCTCGATCAAAAAAAATTTTTTTAGTACATCCTCGATCTAAAAAAAAATTTTTTTAGTACATCCTTGATATGAAAAAATTTTTTTTAGTACATCCTCGATTTAAAAAAATTTTTTTAGTACATCCTCGATCAAAAAAAATTTTTTTAGTACATCCTCGATCTAAAAAAAATTTTTTTAGTACATCCTCGATCTAAAAAAATTTTTTTAGTACATCCTCGATCTAAAAAAAATTTTTTTTGTACATCCTCGATCTAAAAAAATTTTTTTAGTACATCCTCGATCTAAAAAAAATTTTTTAGTACATCCTTGATATAAAAAAAATTTTTTTAGTACATCCTCGATCAAAAAAAGATTTTTTAGTACATCCTCGATCTAAAAAAAATTTTTTTAGTACATCCTAGATATGAAAAAATTTTTTTTAGTACATCCTCGATCTAAAAAAATTTTTTTAGTACTTCCTCGATCTAAAAAAATTTTTTTAGTACATCCTCGATCTAAAAAAAATTTTTTTAGTACATCCTCGATCAAAAAAAATTTTTTTAGTACATCCTCGATCTAAAATAAAATTTTTTAGTACATCCTTGATATGAAAAAATTTTTTTTAGTACATCCTCGATCTAAAAAAATTTTATTAGTACATCCTCGATCAAAAAAATTTTTTTAGTACATCCTCGACCTAAAAAAAATTTTTTTAGTACATCCTCGATCTAAAAAAATTTTTTTAGTACATCCTCGATCTAAAAAAAATTTTTTTTAGTACATCCTCGATCTAAAAAAATTTTTTTAGTACATCCTCGATCAAAAAAAATTTTTTTAGTACATCCTCGATCTAAAAAAAATTTTTTTAGTACATCCTTGATATGAAAAAAAATTTTTTTAGTACATCCTCGATCAAAAAAAATTTTTTTAGTACATCCTCGATCTAAAAAAAAATTTTTTAGTACATCCTTGATATGAAAAAATTTTTTTTAGTACATCCTCGATGTAAAAAAATTTTTTTAGTACATCCTCGATCTAAAAAAAAATTTTTTAGTACATCCTTGATATGAAAAAAATTTTTTTAGTACATCCTCGATCAAAAAAAATTTTTTTAGTACATCCTTGATATGAAAAAAATTTTTTTAGTACATCCTCGATCAAAAAAAATTTTTTAGTACATCCTCGATGTAAAAAAATTTTTTTTTGTACATCCTCGATCTAAAAAAATTTTTTTAGTACATCCTCGATCTAAAAAAATTTTTTTAGTACATCCTTGATATGAAAAAATTTTTTTTAGTACATCCTCGATCTAAAAAAAATTTTTTAGTACATCCTCGATTTAAAAAAAATTTTTTTAGTACATCCTCGATCTAAAAAAATTTTTTTAGTACATCCTCGATCTAAAAAAAATTTTTTTAGTACATCCTCGATCTAAAAAAATTTTTTTAGTACATCCTCGATTTAAAAAAAATTTTTTTAGTACATCCTCGATTTAAAAAAATTTTTTTAGTACATCCTCGATCTAAAAAAAATTTTTTTAGTACATCCTCGATCTAAAAAAATTTTTTTAGTACATCCTCGACCTAAAAAAAATTTTTTTAGTACATCCTCGATCTAAAAAAATTTTTTTAGTACATCCTCGACCTAAAAAAAATTTTTTTAGTACATCCTCGATCTAAAAAAATTTTTTTAGTACATCCTCGATTTAAAAAAAATTTTTTTAGTACATCCTCGATCTAAAAAAATTTGTTTAGTACATCCTCGATTTAAAAAAAATTTTTTTAGTACATCCTCGATTTAAAAAAATTTTTTTAGTACATCCTCGATCTAAAAAAATTTTTTTAGTACATCCTCGATTTAAAAAAAATTTTTTTAGTACATCCTCGATCTAAAAAAATTTTTTTAGTACATCCTCGACCTAAAAAAAATTTTTTTAGTACATCCTCGATCTAAAAAAATTTTTTTAGTACATCCTCGATTTAAAAAAAATTTTTTTAGTACATCCTCGATCTAAAAAAATTTGTTTAGTACATCCTCGATTTAAAAAAAATTTTTTTAGTACATCCTCGATTTAAAAAAATTTTTTTAGTACATCCTCGATCTAAAAAAATTTTTTTAGTACATCCTCGATTTAAAAAAAATTTTTTTAGTACATCCTCGATCTAAAAAAAATTTTTTTAGTACATCCTCGACCTAAAAAAAATTTTTTTAGTACATCCTCGATCTATAAAAATTTTTTAGTACATCCTCGATTTAAAAAAAAATTTTTTTAGTACATCCTCGATCTAAAAAAATTTTTTTAGTACATCCTCGATCTAAAAAAAAAATTTTTTAGTACATCCTTGATATGAAAAAATTTTTTTTAGTACATCCTCGATTTAAAAAAAATTTTTTAGTACATCCTCGATCTAAAAAAAATTTTTTTAGTACATCCTCGATCTAAAAAAATTTTTTTAGTACATCCTTGATATGAAAAAATTTTTTTTAGTACATCCTCGATCTAAAAAAAATTTTTTAGTACATCCTTGATTTAAAAAAAAATTTTTTAGTACATCCTCGATCTAAAAAAATTTTTTTAGTACATCCTCGATCTAAAAAAAATTTTTTTAGTACATCCTTGATATGAAAAAATTTTTTTTAGTACATCCTCGATTTAAAAAAAATTTTTTAGTACATCCTCGATCTAAAAAAAATTTTTTTAGTACATCCTCGATCTAAAAAAATTTTTTTAGTACATCCTCGATCTAAAAAAAATTTTTTTAGTACATCCTCGATCTAAAAAAATTTTTTTAGTACATCCTCGACCTAAAAAAAATTTTTTTAGTACATCCTCGATCTAAAAAAATTTTTTTAGTACATCCTCGACCTAAAAAAAATTTTTTTAGTACATCCTCGATCTAAAAAAATTTTTTTAGTACATCCTCGATTTAAAAAAAATTTTTTTAGTACATCCTCGATCTAAAAAAATTTTTTTAGTACATCCTCGATCTAAAAAAAATTTTTTTAGTACATCCTTGATATGAAAAAATTTTTTTTAGTACATCCTCGATTTAAAAAAAAATTTTTAGTACATCCTCGATCTAAAAAAAATTTTTTTAGCACATCCTCGATCTAAAAAAATTTTTTTAGTACATCCTCGATTTAAAAAAAATTTTTTTAGTACATCCTTGATATGAAAAAATTTTTTTTAGTACATCCTCGATTTAAAAAAAATTTTTTAGTACATCCTCGATCTAAAAAAAATTTTTTTAGTACATCCTCGATCTAAAAAAATTTTTTTAGTACATCCTCGATTTAAAAAAAATTTTTTTAGTACATCCTCGATCTAAAAAAATTTTTTTAGTACATCCTCGATCTAAAAAAAATTTTTTTAGTACATCCTTGATATGAAAAAATTTTTTTTAGTACATCCTCGATTTAAAAAAAATTTTTTAGTACATCCTCGATCTAAAAAAAAATTTTTTTAGTACATCCTTGATATGAAAAAAATTTTTTAGTACATCCTCGATCTAAAAAAAAATTTTTTAGTACATCCTTGATATGAAAAAATTTTTTTTAGTACATCCTCAATCTAAAAAAATTTTTTAGTACATCCTCGATCAAAAAAAATTTTTTTAGTACATCCTCGATCTAAAAAAATTTTTTTAGTACATCCTCGATCTAAAAAAATTTTTTTAGTACATCCTCGATCTAAAAAAAATTTTTTAGTACATCCTTGATATGAAAAAATTTTTTTAGTACATCCTCGATCAACAAAAATTTTTTAGTACATCCTCGATGTAAAAAAATTTTTTTTAGTACATCCTCGATCTAAAAAAATTTTTTTAGTACATCCTCGATCTAAAAAAAATTTTTTTAGTACATCCTCGATCTAAAAAAAATTTTTTTAGTACATCCTTGATATGAAAAAAATTTTTTTAGTACATCCTTGATATGAAAAAATTTTTTTAGTACATCCTCGATCTAAAAAAAATTTTTTTAGTACATCCTTGATATGAAAAAAAATTTTTTTAGTACATCCTCGATCAAAAAAAATTTTTTTAGTACATCCTCGATCTAAAAAAAAATTTTTTTAGTACATCCTTGATATGAAAAAATTTTTTTTAGTACATCCTCGATTTAAAAAAATTTTTTTAGTACATCCTCGATCAAAAAAAATTTTTTTAGTACATCCTCGATCTAAAAAAAATTTTTTTAGTACATCCTCGATCTAAAAAAATTTTTTTAGTACATCCTCGATCTAAAAAGAATTTTTTTTGTACATCCTCGATCTAAAAAAATTTTTTTAGTACATCCTCGATCTAAAAAAAATTTTTTAGTACATCCTTGATATAAAAAAAATTTTTTTAGTACATCCTCGATCAAAAAAAGATTTTTTAGTACATCCTCGATCTAAAAAAAATTTTTTTAGTACATCCTAGATATGAAAAAATTTTTTTTAGTACATCCTCGATCTAAAAAAATTTTTTTAGTACTTCCTCGATCTAAAAAAATTTTTTTTAGTACATCCTCGATCTAAAAAAAATTTTTTTAGTACATCCTCGATCAAAAAAAATTTTTTTAGTACATCCTCGATCTAAAATAAAATTTTTTAGTACATCCTTGATATGAAAAAATTTTTTTTAGTACATCCTCGATCTAAAAAAATTTTATTAGTACATCCTCGATCAAAAAAATTTTTTTAGTACATCCTCGACCTAAAAAAAAATTTTTTTAGTACATCCTCGATCTAAAAAAAATTTTTTAGTACATCCTCGATCTAAAAAAAAATTTTTTTTAGTACATCCTCGATCTAAAAAAATTTTTTTAGTACATCCTCGATCAAAAAAAATTTTTTTAGTACATCCTCGATCTCAAAAAAATTTTTTAGTACATCCTTGATATGAAAAAAAAATTTTTTTAGTACATCCTCGATCAAAAAAATTTTTTTAGTACATCCTCGATCTAAAAAAAAATTTTTTAGTACATCCTTGATATGAAAAAATTTTTTTTTAGTACATCCTCGATGTAAAAAAATTTTTTTAGTACATCCTCGATCTAAAAAAATTTTTTAGTACATCCTTGATATGAAAAAAATTTTTTTAGTACATCCTCGATCAAAAAAAATTTTTTTAGTACATCCTTGATATGAAAAAAATTTTTTTTAGTACATCCTCCATCAAAAAAAATTTTTTAGTACATCCTCGATTGTAAAAAAATTTTTTTTTGTACATCCTCGATCTAAAAAAATTTTTTTAGTACATCCTCGATCTAAAAAAATTTTTTTAGTACATCCTTGATATGAAAAAAATTTTTTTAGTACATCCTCGATCTAAAAAAAATTTTTTTAGTACATCCTCGATTTAAAAAAAATTTTTTTAGTACATCCTCGATCTAAAAAAATTTTTTTAGTACATCCTCGATCTAAAAAAATTTTTTTTAGTACATCCCTCGATCTAAAAAAATTTTTTTAGTACATCCTCGATTTAAAAAAAATTTTTTTAGTACATCCTCGATTTAAAAAAATTTTTTTAGTACATCCTCGATCTAAAAAAAATTTTTTTAGTACATCCTCGATCTAAAAAAATTTTTTTAGTACATCCTCGACCTAAAAAAAAATTTTTTTAGTACATCCTCGATCTAAAAAAATTTTTTTAGTACATCCTCGACCTAAAAAAAATTTTTTTAGTACATCCTCGATCTAAAAAAATTTTTTTAGTACATCCTCGATTTAAAAAAAATTTTTTTAGTACATCCTCGATCTAAAAAAATTTGTTTAGTACATCCTCGATTTAAAAAAATTTTTTTTAGTACATCCTCGATTTAAAAAAATTTTTTTTAGTACATCCTCGATCTAAAAAAATTTTTTTAGTACATCCTCGATCTAAAAAAATTTTTTTAGTACATCCTCGACCTAAAAAAAATTTTTTTAGTACATCCTCGATCTAAAAAAATTTTTTTAGTACATTCCTCGATCTAAAAAATTTTTTTTAGTACATCCTCGATCTAAAAAAATTTTTTTAGTACATCCTCGATTTAAAAAAAATTTTTTTAGTACATCCTCGATCTAAAAAAATTTTTTTTTAGTACATCCTCGATCTAAAAAAATTTTTTTAGTACATCCTTGATATGAAAAATTTTTTTTAGTACATCCTCGATTTAAAAAAAATTTTTTAGTACATCCTCGATCTAAAAAAAATTTTTTTTAGTACATCCTCGATCTAAAAAATTTTTTTTAGTACATCCTCGATTTAAAAAAAATTTTTTTTAGTACATCCTCGATCTAAAAAAATTTTTTTAGTACATCCTCGACCTAAAAAAAATTTTTTTAGTACATCCTCGATCTAAAAAAATTTTTTTAGTACATCCTCGATTTAAAAAAAATTTTTTTAGTACATCCTCGATTTAAAAAAATTTTTTTAGTACATCCTCGATCTAAAAAAATTTTTTTAGTACATCCTCGATTTAAAAAAAATTTTTTTAGTACATCCTCGATCTAAAAAAATTTTTTTAGTACATCCTCGACCTAAAAAAAATTTTTTTAGTACATCCTCGATCTAAAAAAATTTTTTTAGTACATCCTCGACCTAAAAAAATTTTTTTTAGTACATCCTCGATCTATAAAAATTTTTTAGTACATCCTCGATTTAAAAAAAATTTTTTTAGTACATCCTCGATCTAAAAAAATTTTTTTCCTCGATCTAAAAAAAAATTTTTTAGTACATCCTTGATATGAAAAAATTTTTTTTAGTACATCCTCGATTTAAAAAAAATTTTTTAGTACATCCTCGATCTAAAAAAAATTTTTTTAGTACATCCTCGATCTAAAAAAATTTTTTTAGTACATCCTTGATATGAAAAAATTTTTTTTAGTACATCCTCGATCTAAAAAAAATTTTTTAGTACATCCTTGATTTAAAAAAAAATTTTTTAGTACATCCTCGATCTAAAAAAATTTTTTTAGTACATCCTCGATCTAAAAAAAATTTTTTTAGTACATCCTTGATATGAAAAAATTTTTTTTAGTACATCCTCGATTTAAAAAAAATTTTTTAGTACATCCTCGATCTAAAAAAAATTTTTTTAGTACATCCTCGATCTAAAAAAATTTTTTTAGTACATCCTCGATCTAAAAAAAATTTTTTTAGTACATCCTCGATCTAAAAAAATTTTTTTAGTACATCCTCGACCTAAAAAAAATTTTTTTAGTACATCCTCGATCTAAAAAAATTTTTTTAGTACATCCTCGACCTAAAAAAAATTTTTTTAGTACATCCTCGATCTAAAAAAATTTTTTTAGTACATCCTCGATTAAAAAAAAATTTTTTTAGTACATCCTCGATCTAAAAAAATTTTTTTAGTACATCCTCGATCTAAAAAAAATTTTTTTAGTACATCCTTGATATAAAAAAATTTTTTTTAGTACATCCTCGATTTAAAAAAAAATTTTTAGTACATCCTCGATCTAAAAAAAATTTTTTTAGCACATCCTCGATCTAAAAAAATTTTTTTAGTACATCCTCGATTTAAAAAAAATTTTTTTAGTACATCCTTGATATGAAAAAATTTTTTTTAGTACATCCTCGATTTAAAAAAAATTTTTTAGTACATCCTCGATCTAAAAAAAATTTTTTTAGTACATCCTCGATCTAAAAAAATTTTTTTAGTACATCCTCGATTTAAAAAAAATTTTTTTAGTACATCCTCGATCTAAAAAAATTTTTTTAGTACATCCTCGATCTAAAAAAAATTTTTTTAGTACATCCTTGATATGAAAAAATTTTTTTTAGTACATCCTCGATTTAAAAAAAATTTTTTAGTACATCCTCGATCTAAAAAAAATTTTTTTAGTACATCCTCGATCTAAAAAAATTTTTTTAGTACATCCTCGACCTAAAAAAAATTTTTTTAGTACATCCTCGATCTAAAAAAATTTTTTTAGTACATCCTCGATTTAAAAAAATTTTTTTAGTACATCCTCGATCTAAAAAAATTTTTTTAGTACATCCTCGATTTAAAAAAAATTTTTTTAGTACATCCTCGATTTAAAAAAATTTTTTTAGTACATCCTCGATCTAAAAAAAATTTTTTTAGTACATCCTCGATCTAAAAAAATTTTTTTAGTACATCCTCGACCTAAAAAAAAATTTTTTTAGTACATCCTCGATCTAAAAAAATTTTTTTAGTACATCCTCGACCTAAAAAAAATTTTTTTAGTACATCCTCGATCTATAAAAATTTTTTAGTACATCCTCGATTTAAAAAAAATTTTTTTAGTACATCCTCGATTTAAAAAAATTTTTTTAGTACATCCTCGATCTAAAAAAATTTTTTTAGTACATCCTCGATTTAAAAAAAATTTTTTTAGTACATCCTCGATCTAAAAAAATTTTTTTAGTACATCCTCGACCTAAAAAAAATTTTTTTAGTACATCCTCGATCTAAAAAAATTTTTTTAGTACATCCTCGACCTAAAAAAAATTTTTTTAGTACATCCTCGATCTATAAAAATTTTTTAGTACATCCTCGATTTAAAAAAAATTTTTTTAGTACATCCTCGATCTAAAAAAATTTTTTTAGTACATCCTCGATCTAAAAAAAAATTTTTTAGTACATCCTTGATATGAAAAAATTTTTTTTAGTACATCCTCGATTTAAAAAAAATTTTTTAGTACATCCTCGATCTAAAAAAAATTTTTTTAGTACATCCTCGATCTAAAAAAATTTTTTTAGTACATCCTTGATATGAAAAAATTTTTTTTAGTACATCCTCGATCTAAAAAAAATTTTTTAGTACATCCTTGATTTAAAAAAAAATTTTTTAGTACATCCTCGATCTAAAAAAATTTTTTTAGTACATCCTCAATCTAAAAAAAATTTTTTTAGTACATCCTTGATATGAAAAAATTTTTTTTAGTACATCCTCGATTTAAAAAAAATTTTTTAGTACATCCTCGATCTAAAAAAAATTTTTTTAGTACATCCTCGATCTAAAAAAATTTTTTTAGTACATCCTCGATCTAAAAAAAATTTTTTTAGTACATCCTCGATCTAAAAAAATTTTTTTAGTACATCCTCGACCTAAAAAAAATTTTTTTAGTACATCCTCGATCTAAAAAAATTTTTTTAGTACATCCTCGACCTAAAAAAAATTTTTTTAGTACATCCTCGATCTAAAAAAATTTTTTTAGTACATCCTCGATTTAAAAAAAATTTTTTTAGTACATCCTCGATCTAAAAAAATTTTTTTAGTACATCCTCGATCTAAAAAAAATTTTTTTAGTACATCCTTGATATAAAAAAATTTTTTTTAGTACATCCTCGATTTAAAAAAAAATTTTTAGTACATCCTCGATCTAAAAAAAATTTTTTTAGCACATCCTCGATCTAAAAAAATTTTTTTAGTACATCCTCGATTTAAAAAAAATTTTTTTAGTACATCCTTGATATGAAAAAATTTTTTTTAGTACATCCTCGATTTAAAAAAAATTTTTTAGTACATCCTCGATCTAAAAAAAATTTTTTTAGTACATCCTCGATCTAAAAAAATTTTTTTAGTACATCCTCGATTTAAAAAAAATTTTTTTAGTACATCCTCGATCTAAAAAAATTTTTTTAGTACATCCTCGATCTAAAAAAAATTTTTTTAGTACATCCTTGATATGAAAAAATTTTTTTTAGTACATCCTCGATTTAAAAAAAATTTTTTAGTACATCCTCGATCTAAAAAAAATTTTTTTAGTACATCCTCGATCTAAAAAAATTTTTTTAGTACATCCTCGACCTAAAAAAAATTTTTTTAGTACATCCTCGATCTAAAAAAATTTTTTTAGTACATCCTCGATTTAAAAAAATTTTTTTAGTACATCCTCGATCTAAAAAAATTTTTTTAGTACATCCTCGATTTAAAAAAAATTTTTTTAGTACATCCTCGATTTAAAAAAATTTTTTTAGTACATCCTCGATCTAAAAAAAATTTTTTTAGTACATCCTCGATCTAAAAAAATTTTTTTAGTACATCCTCGACCTAAAAAAAATTTTTTTAGTACATCCTCGATCTAAAAAAATTTTTTTAGTACATCCTCGATCTAAAAAAAATTTTTTTAGTACATCCTCGATCTAAAAAAATTTTTTTAGTACATCCTCGATCTAAAAAAAATTTTTTTAGTACATCCTCGATCTAAAAAAATTTTTTTAGTACATCCTCGATTTAAAAAAAATTTTTTTAGTACATCCTCGATTTAAAAAAATTTTTTTAGTACATCCTTGATATGAAAAAATTTTTTTTAGTACATCCTCGATTTAAAAAAAATTTTTTAGTACATCCTCGATCTAAAAAAATTTTTTTTAGTACATCCTCGATTTAAAAAAAATTTTTTTAGTACATCCTCGATCTAAAAAAATTTTTTTAGTACATCCTCGATTTAAAAAAAATTTTTTTAGTACATCCTGGATCTGAAAAAAATTTTTTTAGTACATCCTCGATCTAAAAAAATTTTTTTAGTACATCCTCGATCTAAAAAAAATTTTTTTAGTACATCCTTGATATGAAAAAATTTTTTTTAGTACATCCTCGATTTAAAAAAAATTTTTTAGTACATCCTCGATCTAAAAAAAATTTTTTTAGTACATCCTCGATCTAACAAAATTTTTTTAGTACATCCTCGATTTAAAAAAAATTTTTTTAGTACATCCTCGATTTAAAAAAATTTTTTTAGTACATCCTCGATTTAAAAAAATTTTTTTAGTACATCCTCGATCTAAAAAAAATTTTTTTAGTACATCCTCGATCTAAAAAAAATTTTTTTAGTACATCCTCGACCTAAAAAAAATTTTTTTAGTACATCCTCGATCTAAAAAAATTTTTTAGTACATCCTCGATCTAAAAAAAATTTTTTTAGCACATCCTCGATCTAAAAAAATTTTTTTAGTACATCCTCGATTTAAAAAAAATTTTTTTAGTACATCCTCGATCTAAAAAAATTTTTTTAGTACATCCTCGATTTAAAAAAAATTTTTTTAGTACATCCTCGATTTAAAAAAAATTTTTTAGGACATCCTCGATCTAAAAAAATTTTTTTAGTACATCCTCGATTTAAAAAAAATTTTTTTAGTACATCCTCGATCTAAAAAAATTTTTTTAGTACATCCTCGACCAAAAAAAAATTTTTTTAGTACATCCTCGATCTAAAAAAATTTTTTTAGTACATCCTCGACCTAAAAAAAATTTTTTTAGTACATCCTCGATCTAAAAAAATTTTTTTAGTACATCCTCGATCTAAAAAAAATTTTTTTAGTACATCCTCGATCTAAAAAAATTTTTTTAGTACATCCTCGATTTAAAAAAAAATTTTTTAGTACATCCTCGATCTAAAAAAATTTTTTTAGTACATCCTCGATCTAAAAAAAATTTTTTTAGTACATCCTTGATATGAAAAAATTTTTTTTAGTACATCCTCGATTTAAAAAAAATTTTTTAGTACATCCTCGATCTAAAAAAAATTTTTTTAGTACATCCTCGATCTAAAAAAATTTTTTTAGTACATCCTCGATTTAAAAAAAATTTTTTTAGTACATCCTCGATCTAAAAAAATTTTTTTAGTACATCCTCGATTTAAAAAAAATTTTTTTAGTAAATCCTCGATTTAAAAAAATTTTTTTAGTAAATCCTCGATCTAAAAAAATTTTTTTAGTACATCCTCGATTTAAAAAAAATTTTTTAGTACATCCTCGACCTAAAAAAAATTTTTTTAGTACATCCTCGATCTAAAAAAATTTTTTTAGTACATCCTCGATTTAAAAAAAATTTTTTTAGTACATCCTCGATCTAAAAAAATTTTTTTAGTACATCCTCGATCTAAAAAAAATTTTTTTAGTACATCCTTGATATGAAAAAATTTTTTTTAGTACATCCTCGATTTAAAAAAAATTTTTTAGTACATCCTCGATCTAAAAAAATTTTTTTAGTACATCCTCGATTTAAAAAAAAATTTTTTAGTACATCCTCGATCTAAAAAAATTTTTTAGTACATCCTCGATTTAAAAAAAATTTTTTAGTACATCCTCGATCTAAAAAAAATTTTTTTAGCACATCCTCGATCTAAAAAAATTTTTTTAGTACATCCTCGATTTAAAAAAAATGTTTTTAGTACATCCTCGATCTAAAAAATTTTTTTAGTACATCCTCGATCTAAAAAAAATTTTTTTAGTACATCCTCGATCTAAAAAAATTTTTTTAGTACATCCTCGATTTAAAAAAAATTTTTTTAGTACATCCTCGATTTAAAAAAATTTTTTTAGTACATCCTCGATCTAAAAAAAATTTTTTTAGTACATCCTCGATCTAAAAAAATTTTTTTAGTACATCCTCGACCTAAAAAAAATTTTTTTAGTACATCCTCGATCTAAAAAAATTTTTTTAGTACATCCTTGATCTAAAAAATTTTTTTAGTACATCCTCGATTTAAAAAAATTTTTTTAGTACATCCTCGATCTAAAAAAAATTTTTTTAGTACATCCTCGATCTAAAAAAAATTTTTTAGTACATCCTTGATATGAAAAAATTTTTTTTAGTACATCCTCGATCTAAAAAAAATTTTTTAGTACATCCTCGATTTAAAAAAAAATTTTTTAGTACATCCTCGATCTAAAAAAATTTTTTTAGTACATCCTCGATTTAAAAAAAATTTTTTTAGTACATCCTCGATCTAAAAAAATTTTTTTAGTACATCCTCGACCTAAAAAAAATTTTTTTAGTACATCCTCGATCTAAAAAAATTTTTTTAGTACATCCTCGACCTAAAAAAAATTTTTTTAGTACATCCTCGACCTAAAAAAAATTTTTTTAGTACATCCTCGATCTAAAAAAATTTTTTTAGTACATCCTCGATCTAAAAAAATTTTTTTAGTACATCCTCGATTAAAAAAAAATTTTTTTAGTACATCCTCGAAAAAAAAAAAATTTTTTTAGTACATCCTCGATCTAAAAAAATTTTTTTAGTACATCCTCGATTTAAAAAAAATTTTTTTAGTACATCCTCGATTTAAAAAAAATTTTTTTAGTACATCCTCGATTTAAAAAAATTTTTTTAGTACATCCTCGATCTAAAAAAATTTTTTTAGTACATCCTCGATTTAAAAAAAATTTTTTTAGTACATCCTCGATCTAAAAAAATTTTTTTAGTACATCCTCGACCTAAAAAAAATTTTTTTAGTACATCCTCGATCTAAAAAAATTTTTTTTAGGTCGAGGATGTACTAAAAAAATTTTTTTTAGATCGAGGATGTACTAAAAAAATTTTTTTTAAATCGAGGATGTACTAAAAAAATTTTTTTAGATCGAGGATGTACTAAAAAATTTTTTTTTAAATCGAGGATGTACTAAAAAATTTTTTTTAGATCGAGGATGTACTAAAAAAAATTTTTCATATCAAGGATGTACTAAAAATTTTTTTTAGATCGAGGATGTACTAAAAAATTTTTTTTTAAATCGAGGATGTATTAAAAAAATTTTTTTAGATCGAGGATGTACTAAAAAAATTTTTTTTAGATCGAGGATGTACTAAAAAAATTTTTTTAGATCGAGGATGTACTAAAAAAATTTTTTTTAAATCGAGGATGTACTAAAACAATTTTTTTAGATCGAGGATGTACTAAAAAAATTTTTTTTTGGTCGAGGATGTACTAAAAAAATTTTTTTTAGGTCGAGGATGTAATAAAAAAATTTTTTTAGATCGAGGATGTACTAAAAAAATTTTTTTTAGGTCGAGGATGTACTAAAAAAATTTTTTTAGATCGAGGATGTACTAAAAAAATTTTTTTTAAATCGAGGATGTACTAAAAAAATTTTTTTAGATCGAGGATGTACTAAAAAAATTTTTTTTAAATCGAGGATGTACTAAAAAAATTTTTTTAGATCGAGGATGTACTAAAAAAGTTTTTTTTAGGTCGAGGATGTACTAAATAAATTTTTTTAGATCGAGGATGTACTAAAAAAATTTTTTTTAGATCGAGGATGTACTAAAAAAATTTTTTTTAAATCGAGGATGTACTAAAAAAATTTTTTTAGATCGAGGATGTGCTAAAAAAATTTTTTTTAGATCGAGGATGTACTAAAAAATTTTTTTTAAATCGAGGATGTACTAAAAAATTTTTTTAGATCGAGGATGTACTAAAAAAATTTTTTTAGATCGAGGATGTGCTAAAAAAATTTTTTTTAAATCGAGGATGTACTAAAAAAATTTTTTTAGATCGAGGATGTGCTAAAAAAATTTTTTTTAGATCGAGGATGTACTAAAAAATTTTTTTTAAATCGAGGATGTACTAAAAAATTTTTTTTAAATCGAGGATGTACTAAAAAAATTTTTTCATATCAAGGATGTACTAAAAAAATTTTTTTTAGATCGAGGATGTACTAAAAAAATTTTTTTAGATCGAGGATGTACTAAAAAAATTTTTTTTAAATCGAGGATGTACTAAAAAAATTTTTTTAGATCGAGGATGTACTAAAAAAATTTTTTTTAGGTCGAGGATGTACTAAAAAAATTTTTTTTAGGTCGAGGATGTAATAAAAAAATTTTTTTAGATCGAGGATGTACTAAAAAAATTTTTTTTAGGTCGAGGATGTACTAAAAAAATTTTTTTAGATCGAGGATGTACTAAAAAAATTTTTTTTAAATCGAGGATGTACTAAAAAAATTTTTTTAGATCGACGATGTACTAAAAAAATTTTTTTTAAATCGAGGATGTACTAAAAAAATTTTTTTAGATCGAGGATGTACTAAAAAAATTTTTTTTAGGTCGAGGATGTACTAAATAAATTTTTTTAGATCGAGGATGTACTAAAAAAATTTTTTTTAGATCGAGGATGTACTAAAAAAATTTTTTTTAAATCGAGGATGTACTAAAAAAATTTTTTTAGATCGAGGATGTGCTAAAAAAATTTTTTTTAGATCGAGGATGTACTAAAAAATTTTTTTTAAATCGAGGATGTACTAAAAAATTTTTTTAGATCGAGGATGTACTAAAAAAATTTTTTTAGATCGAGGATGTGCTAAAAAAATTTTTTTTAAATCGAGGATGTACTAAAAAAATTTTTTTAGATCGAGGATGTGCTAAAAAAATTTTTTTTAGATCGAGGATGTACTAAAAAATTTTTTTTAAATCGAGGATGTACTAAAAAATTTTTTTTAAATCGAGGATGTACTAAAAAAATTTTTTTAGATCGAGGATGTGCTAAAAAAATTTTTTTTAGATCGAGGATGTACTAAAAAAATTTTTTTAAATCGAGGATGTACTAAAAAAAATTTTTTCATATCAAGGATGTACTAAAAAAATTTTTTTTAGATCGAGGATGTACTAAAAAAATTTTTTTAGATCGAGGATGTACTAAAAAAATTTTTTTTAAATCGAGGATGTACTAAAAAAATTTTTTTAGATCGAGGATGTACTAAAAAAATTTTTTTTAGGTCGAGGATGTACTAAAAAATTTTTTTTAAATCGAGGATGTACTAAAAAAATTTTTTTAGATCGAGGATGTACTAAAAAAATTTTTTTAAATCGAGGATGTACTAAAAAAATTTTTTTAGATCGAGGATGTACTAAAAAAATTTTTTTTAAATCGAGGATGTACTAAAAAAATTTTTTTAGATCGAGGATGTACTAAAAAAATTTTTTTTAGATCGAGGATGTACTAAAAATTTTTTTTTAAATCGAGGATGTACTAAAAAAAATTTTTTCATATCAAGGATGTACTAAAAAAATTTTTTTTAGATCGAGGATGTACTAAAAAAATTTTTTTAGATCGAGGATGTACTAAAAAAATTTTTTTTAAATCGAGGATGTACTAAAAAAATTTTTTTAGATCGAGGATGTACTAAAAAAATTTTTTTTAGATCGAGGATGTACTAAAAAAATTTTTTTAGATCGAGGATGTACTAAAAAAATTTTTTTTAGGTCGAGGATGTACTAAAAAAATTTTTTTAGATCGAGGATGTACTAAAAAAATTTTTTTTAGATCGAGGATGTACTAAAAATTTTTTTTTAAATCGAGGATGTACTAAAAAAAATTTTTTCATATCAAGGATGTACTAAAAAAATTTTTTTTAGATCGAGGATGTACTAAAAAAATTTTTTTAGATCGAGGATGTACTAAAAAAATTTTTTTTAGATCGAGGATGTACTAAAAATTTTTTTTTAAATCGAGGATGTACTAAAAAAAATTTTTTCATATCAAGGATGTACTAAAAAAATTTTTTTTAGATCGAGGATGTACTAAAAAAATTTTTTTAGATCGAGGATGTACTAAAAAAATTTTTTTTAGGTCGAGGATGTACTAAAAAAATTTTTTTAGATCGAGGATGTACTAAAAAAATTTTTTTTAGATCGAGGATGTACTAAAAATTTTTTTTTAAATCGAGGATGTACTAAAAAAATTTTTTTAGATCGAGGATGTACTAAAAAAATTTTTTTTAGGTCGAGGATGTACTAAAAAATTTTTTTTAAATCGAGGATGTACTAAAAAAATTTTTTTAGATCGAGGATGTACTAAAAAAATTTTTTTAAATCGAGGATGTACTAAAAAAATTTTTTTTAAATCGAGGATGTACTAAAAAAATTTTTTTAGATCGAGGATGTACTAAAAAAATTTTTTTTAAATCGAGGATGTACTAAAAAAATTTTTTTAGATCGAGGATGTACTAAAAAAATTTTTTTTAGATCGAGGATGTACTAAAAATTTTTTTTTAAATCGAGGATGTACTAAAAAAAATTTTTTCATATCAAGGATGTACTAAAAAAATTTTTTTTAGATCGAGGATGTACTAAAAAAATTTTTTTAGATCGAGGATGTACTAAAAAAATTTTTTTTAAATCGAGGATGTACTAAAAAAATTTTTTTAGATCGAGGATGTACTAAAAAAATTTTTTTTAGATCGAGGATGTACTAAAAAAATTTTTTTAGATCGAGGATGTACTAAAAAAATTTTTTTTAGGTCGAGGATGTACTAAAAAAATTTTTTTAGATCGAGGATGTACTAAAAAAATTTTTTTTAGATCGAGGATGTACTAAAAATTTTTTTTTAAATCGAGGATGTACTAAAAAAAATTTTTTCATATCAAGGATGTACTAAAAAAATTTTTTTTAGATCGAGGATGTACTAAAAAAATTTTTTTAGATCGAGGATGTACTAAAAAAATTTTTTTTAGATCGAGGATGTACTAAAAATTTTTTTTTAAATCGAGGATGTACTAAAAAAAATTTTTTCATATCAAAGATGTACTAAAAAAATTTTTTTTAGATCGAGGATGTACTAAAAAAATTTTTTTAGATCGAGGATGTACTAAAAAAATTTTTTTTAAATCGAGGATGTACTAAAAAAATTTTTTTAGATCGAGGATGTACTAAAAAATTTTTTTTAGGTCGAGGATGTACTAAAAAAATTTTTTTAGATCGAGGATGTACTAAAAAAATTTTTTTTAGATCGAGGATGTACTAAAAAAATTTTTTAAGATCGAGGATGTACTAAAAAAATTTTTTTTAGGTCGAGGATGTACTAAAAAAATTTTTTTAGATCGAGGATGTACTAAAAAAATTTTTTTTAAATCGAGGATGTACTAAAAAAATTTTTTTAGATCGAGGATGTACTAAAAAATTTTTTTTAGGTCGAGGATGTACTAAAAAAATTTTTTTAGATCGAGGATGTACTAAAAAAATTTTTTTTAGATCGAGGATGTGCTAAAAAAATTTTTTTTAAATCGAGGATGTACTAAAAAAATTTTTTTTAAATCGAGGATGTACTAAAAAAATTTTTTTAGATCGAGGATGTACTAAAAAAATTTTTTTTAGATCGAGGATGTACTAAAAAAATTTTTTTAAATCGAGGATGTACTAAAAAAATTTTTTTAAATCGAGGATGTACTAAAAAAATTTTTTTTAAATCGAGGATGTACTAAAAAAATTTTTTTTAAATTGAGGATGTACTAAAAAAATTTTTTTAGATCGAGGATGTACTAAAAAAATTTTTTTAAATCGAGGATGTACTAAAAAAATTTTTTTTAAATTGAGGATGTACTAAAAAAATTTTTTTAGATCGAGGATGTACTAAAAAAATTTTTTTAAATCGAGGATGTACTAAAAAAATTTTTTTTAAATCGAGGATGTACTAAAAAAATTTTTTTAGATCGAGGATGTACTAAAAAAATTTTTTTTAGATCGAGGATGTACTAAAAAAATTTTTTTTGATCGAGGATGTGCTAAAAAAATTTTTTTTAGATCGAGGATGTACTAAAAAATTTTTTTTAAATCGAGGATGTACTAAAAAAAATTTTTTCATATCAAGGATGTACTAAAAAAATTTTTTTTAGATCGAGGATGTACTAAAAAAATTTTTTTAGATCGAGGATGTACTAAAAAAATTTTTTTTAAATCGAGGATGTACTAAAAAAATTTTTTTAGATCGAGGATGTACTAAAAAAATTTTTTTTAGGTCGAGGATGTACTAAAAAAATTTTTTTAGATCGAGGATGTACTAAAAAAATTTTTTTTAGGTCGAGGATGTACTAAAAAAATTTTTTTAGATCGAGGATGTACTAAAAAAATTTTTTTTAAATCGAGGATGTACTAAAAAAATTTTTTTAGATCGAGGATGTACTAAAAAAATTTTTTTTAAATCGAGGATGTACTAAAAAAATTTTTTTAGATCGAGGATGTACTAAAAAAATTTTTTTAGATCGAGGATGTACTAAAAAAATTTTTTTTAAATCGAGGATGTACTAAAAAAATTTTTTTAGATCGAGGATGTACTAAAAAAATTTTTTTAGATCGAGGATGTACTAAAAAAATTTTTTTTAGATCGAGGATGTACTAAAAAAATTTTTTTTAGGTCGAGGATGTACTAAAAAAATTTTTTTAGATCGAGGATGTACTAAAAAAATTTTTTTTAAATCGAGGATGTACTAAAAAAATTTTTTTAGATCGAGGATGTACTAAAAAAATTTTTTTTAAATCGAGGATGTACTAAAAAAATTTTTTTAGATCGAGGATGTACTAAAAAAATTTTTTTAGATCGAGGATGTACTAAAAAAATTTTTTTTAGATCGAGGATGTACTAAAAAAATTTTTTTAGATCGAGGATGTACTAAAAAAATTTTTTTTAGGTCGAGGATGTACTAAAAAAATTTTTTTTAGATCGAGGATGTACTAAAAAAATTTTTTTAAATCGAGGATGTACTAAAAAAATTTTTTTTAAATCGGGGATGTACTAAAAAAATTTTTTTAGATCGAGGATGTACTAAAAAAATTTTTTTAAATCGAGGATGTACTAAAAAAATTTTTTTAGATCGAGGATGTACTAAAAAAATTTTTTTTAGATCGAGGATGTACTAAAAAAATTTTTTTAGATCGAGGATGTACTAAAAAAATTTTTTTTAGGTCGAGGATGTACTAAAAAAATTTTTTTTAGGTCGAGGATGTACTAAAAAAATTTTTTTTAGGTCGAGGATGTACTAAAAAAATTTTTTTTAGGTCGAGGATGTACTAAAAAAATTTTTTTAGATCGAGGATGTACTAAAAAAATTTTTTTAGATCGAGGATGTACTAAAAAAATTTTTTTAGATCGAGGATGTACTAAAAAAATTTTTTTAAATCGAGGATGTACTAAAAAAATTTTTTTAGATCGAGGATGTACTAAAAAAATTTTTTTAGATCGAGGATGTACTAAAAAAATTTTTTTTAGATCGAGGATGTACTAAAAAAATTTTTTTAGATCGAGGATGTACTAAAAAAATTTTTTTTAGGTCGAGGATGTACTAAAAAAATTTTTTTTAGGTCGAGGATGTACTAAAAAAATTTTTTTAGATCGAGGATGTACTAAAAAAATTTTTTTTAGATCGAGGATGTACTAAAAAAATTTTTTTAAATCGAGGATGTACTAAAAAATTTTTTTTTAAATCGAGGATGTACTAAAAAATTTTTTTAGATCGAGGATGTACTAAAAAAATTTTTTTTAGATCGAGGATGTACTAAAAAAATTTTTTTTTGATCTAGGATGTACTAAAAAAATTTTTTTTAAATCGAGGATGTACTAAAAAAATTTTTTTTAGGTCGAGGATGTACTAAAAAAATTTTTTTAGATCGAGGATGTACTAAAAAAATTTTTTTTAAATCGAGGATGTACTAAAAAAATTTTTTTAGATCGAGGATGTACTAAAAAATTTTTTTTTAAATCGAGGATGTACTAAAAAATTTTTTTATATCGAGGATGTACTAAAAAAATTTTTTTTAGATCGAGGATGTACTAAAAAAATTTTTTTTGATCTAGGATGTACTAAAAAAATTTTTTTTAGATAGAGGATGTACTAAAAAAATTTTTTTAGATCGAGGATGTACTAAAAAATTTTTTTTAAATCGAGGATGTACTAAAAAAATTTTTTTAAATCGAGGATGTACTAAAAAAATTTTTTTTAAATCGAGGATGTACTAAAAAAATTTTTTTTAGATCGAGGATGTACTAAAAAAATTTTTTTTAGGTCGAGGATGTACTAAAAAAATTTTTTTAGATCGAGGATGTACTAAAAAAATTTTTTTAAATCGAGGATGTACTAAAAAAATTTTTTTTAAATCGAGGATGTACTAAAAAAATTTTTTTAGATCGAGGATGTACTAAAAAAATTTTTTTTAGGTCGAGGATGTACTAAAAAAATTTTTTTAGATCGAGGATGTACTAAAAAAATTTTTTTTAGGTCGAGGATGTACTAAAAAAATTTTTTTAGATCGAGGATGTACTAAAAAAATTTTTTTAGATCGAGGATGTACTAAAAAAATTTTTTTAAATCGAGGATGTACTAAAAAAATTTTTTTAGATCGAGGATGTACTAAAAAAATTTTTTTAGATCGAGGATGTACTAAAAAAATTTTTTTTAGATCGAGGATGTACTAAAAAAAATTTTTTTAGATCGAGGATGTACTAAAAAAATTTTTTTTAGGTCGAGGATGTACTAAAAAAATTTTTTTTTAGGTCGAGGATGTACTAAAAAAATTTTTTTAGATCGAGGATGTACTAAAAAAAATTTTTTTTAGATCGAGGATGTACTAAAAAAATTTTTTTAAATCGAGGATGTACTAAAAAAATTTTTTTTAAATCGAGGATGTACTAAAAAAATTTTTTTAGATCGAGGATGTACTAAAAAAATTTTTTTAAATCGAGGATGTACTAAAAAAAATTTTTTAAATCGAGGATGTACTAAAAAAATTTTTTTTAAATCGAGGATGTACTAAAAAAATTTTTTTTAAATCGAGGATGTACTAAAAAAATTTTTTTAAATCGAGGATGTACTAAAAAATTTTTTTTTAAATCGAGGATGTACTAAAAAAATTTTTTTAGATCGAGGATGTACTAAAAAAATTTTTTTTAGGTCGAGGATGTACTAAAAAAATTTTTTTAGATCGAGGATGTACTAAAAAAATTTTTTTAAATCGAGGATGTACTAAAAAAATTTTTTTTAAATCGAGGATGTACTAAAAAAATTTTTTTAGATCGAGGATGTACTAAAAAAATTTTTTTTAGGTCGAGGATGTACTAAAAAAATTTTTTTAGATCGAGGATGTACTAAAAAAATTTTTTTTAGGTCGAGGATGTACTAAAAAAATTTTTTTAGATCGAGGATGTACTAAAAAAATTTTTTTTAGATCGAGGATGTACTAAAAAAATTTTTTTAGATCGAGGATGTACTAAAAAAATTTTTTTTAGGTCGAGGATGTACTAAAAAAATTTTTTTTAGATCGAGGATGTACTAAAAAAATTTTTTTAAATCGAGGATGTACTAAAAAAATTTTTTTTAAATCGAGGATGTACTAAAAAAATTTTTTTAGATCGAGGATGTACTAAAAAAATTTTTTTAAATCGAGGATGTACTAAAAAAATTTTTTTAGATCGAGGATGTACTAAAATAATTTTTTTTAGATCGAGGATGTACTAAAAAAATTTTTTTAGATCGAGGATGTACTAAAAAAATTTTTTTTAGGTCGAGGATGTACTAAAAAAATTTTTTTTAGGTCGAGGATGTACTAAAAAAATTTTTTTTAGGTCGAGGATGTACTAAAAAAATTTTTTTTTAGGTCGAGGATGTACTAAAAAAATTTTTTTAGATCGAGGATGTACTAAAAAAATTTTTTTAGATCGAGGATGTACTAAAAAAATTTTTTTAGATCGAGGATGTACTAAAAAAATTTTTTTAAATCGAGGATGTACTAAAAAAATTTTTTTAGATCGAGGATGTACTAAAAAAATTTTTTTTAGATCGAGGATGTACTAAAAAAATTTTTTTTAGATCGAGGATGTACTAAAAAAAATTTTTTTAGATCGAGGATGTACTAAAAAAATTTTTTTTAGGTCGAGGATGTACTAAAAAAATTTTTTTTAGGTCGAGGATGTACTAAAAAAATTTTTTTAGATCGAGGATGTACTAAAAAAATTTTTTTTAGATCGAGGATGAACTAAAAAAATTTTTTTAAATCGAGGATGTACTAAAAAAATTTTTTTTAAATCGAGGATGTACTAAAAAAATTTTTTTAGATCGAGGATGTACTAAAAAAATTTTTTTAAATCGAGGATGTACTAAAAAAAAATTTTTTAAATCGAGGATGTACTAAAAAAATTTTTTTTAAATCGAGGATGTACTAAAAAAATTTTTTTTAAATCGAGGATGTACTAAAAAAATTTTTTTAGATCGAGGATGTACTAAAAAAATTTTTTTTAAATCGAGGATGTACTAAAAAAATTTTTTTAGATCGAGGATGTACTAAAAAAAATTTTTTTTAGGTCGAGGATGTACTAAAAAAATTTTTTTAGATCGAGGATGTACTAAAAAAATTTTTTTTAAATCGAGGATGTACTAAAAAAATTTTTTTTAAATCGAGGATGTACTAAAAAAATTTTTTTAGATCGAGGATGTACTAAAAAAATTTTTTTAAATCGAGGATGTACTAAAAAAATTTTTTTAGATCGAGGATGTACTAAAAAAATTTTTTTTAGATCGAGGATGTACTAAAAAAATTTTTTTAGATCGAGGATGTACTAAAAAAATTTTTTTTAGGTCGAGGATGTACTAAAAAAATTTTTTTTAGGTCGAGGATGTACTAAAAAAATTTTTTTAGATCGAGGATGTACTAAAAAAATTTTTTTTAGGTCGAGGATGTACTAAAAAATTTTTTTTAAATCGAGGATGTACTAAAAAAATTTTTTTTAAATCGAGGATGTACTAAAAAAATTTTTTTAGATCGAGGATGTACTAAAAAAATTTTTTTTAGGTCGAGGATGTACTAAAAAAATTTTTTTTAGGTCGAGGATGTACTAAAAAAATTTTTTTTAGGTCGAGGATGTACTAAAAAAATTTTTTTAGATCGAGGATGTACTAAAAAAATTTTTTTAGATCGAGGATGTACTAAAAAAATTTTTTTAGATCGAGGATGTACTAAAAAAATTTTTTTAAATCGAGGATGTACTAAAAAATTTTTTTTAGATCGAGGATGTACTAAAAAAATTTTTTTAGATCGAGGATGTACTAAAAAAATTTTTTTTAGATCGAGGATGTACTAAAAAAATTTTTTTAGATCGAGGATGTACTAAAAAAATTTTTTTTAGGTCGAGGATGTACTAAAAAAATTTTTTTTAGGTCGAGGATGTACTAAAAAAATTTTTTTAGATCGAGGATGTACTAAAAAAATTTTTTTTAGATCGAGGATGTACTAAAAAAATTTTTTTAAATCGAGGATGTACTAAAAAAATTTTTTTTAAATCGAGGATGTACTAAAAAAAATTTTTTAGATCGAGGATGTACTAAAAAAATTTTTTTAAATCGAGGATGTACTAAAAAAAATTTTTTAAATCGAGGATGTACTAAAAAAATTTTTTTTAAATCGAGGATGTACTAAAAAAATTTTTTTTAAATCGAGGATGTACTAAAAAAAATTTTTTTAAATCGAGGATGTACTAAAAAAATTTTTTTTAAATCGAGGATGTACTAAAAAAATTTTTTTAGATCGAGGATGTACTAAAAAAATTTTTTTTAGGTCGAGGATGTACTAAAAAAATTTTTTTAGATCGAGGATGTACTAAAAAAATTTTTTTAAATCGAGGATGTACTAAAAAAATTTTTTTTAAATCGAGGATGTACTAAAAAAAATTTTTTTAGATCGAGGATGTACTAAAAAAATTTTTTTTAGGTCGAGGATGTACTAAAAAAATTTTTTTAGATCGAGGATGTACTAAAAAAATTTTTTTTAGGTCGAGGATGTACTAAAAAAATTTTTTTAGATCGAGGATGTACTAAAAAAATTTTTTTAGATCGAGGATGTACTAAAAAAATTTTTTTAAATCGAGGATGTACTAAAAAATTTTTTTTTAATCGAGGATGTACTAAAAAAATTTTTTTTAGATCGAGGATGTACTAAAAAAATTTTTTTTAGATCGAGGATGTACTAAAAAAATTTTTTCAGATCGAGGATGTGCTAAAAAAATTTTTTTTAGATCGAGGATGTACTAAAAAATTTTTTTTAAATCGAGGATGTACTAAAAAAAATTTTTTCATACCAAGGATGTACTGAAAAAATTTTTTTTAGATCGAGGATGTACTAAAAAAATTTTTTTAGATCGAGGATGTACTAAAAAAATTTTTTTTTAAATCGAGGATGTACTAAAAAAATTTTTTTTAGATCGAGGATGTACTAAAAAAATTTTTTTTAGGTCGAGGATGTACTAAAAAAATTTTTTTAGATCGAGGATGTACTAAAAAAATTTTTTTTAGGTCGAGGATGTACTAAAAAAATTTTTTTAAATCGAGGATGTACTAAAAAAATTTTTTTTAAATCGAGGATGTACTAAAAAAATTTTTTTTAAATCGAGGATGTACTAAAAAAATTTTTTTAGATCGAGGATGTACTAAAAAAATTTTTTTAAATCGAGGATGTACTAAAAAAATTTTTTTTAAATCGAGGATGTACTAAAAAAATTTTTTTAGATCGAGGATGTACTAAAAAAATTTTTTTTAGGTCGAGGATGTACTAAAAAAATTTTTTTAGATCGAGGATGTACTAAAAAAATTTTTTTAAATCGAGGATTTACTAAAAAAATTTTTTTTAAATCGAGGATGTACTAAAAAAATTTTTTTAGATCGAGGATGTACTAAAAAAATTTTTTTTAGGTCGAGGATGTACTAAAAAAATTTTTTTAGATCGAGGATGTACTAAAAAAATTTTTTTAAATCGAGGATGTACTAAAAAAATTTTTTTTAAATCGAGGATGTACTAAAAAAATTTTTTTAGATCGAGGATGTACTAAAAAAATTTTTTTTAAATCGAGGATGTACTAATAAAATTTTTTTTAAATCGAGGATGTACTAAAAAAATTTTTTTTAGATCGAGGATGTACTAAAAAAATTTTTTTAAATCGAGGATGTACTAAAAAAATTTTTTTTAAATCGAGGATGTACTAAAAAAATTTTTTTAGATCGAGGATGTACTAAAAAAATTTTTTTTAAATCGAGGATGTACTAAAAAAATTTTTTTAGATCGAGGATGTACTAACAAAATTTTTTTTAAATCGAGGATGTACTAAAAAAATTTTTTTAGATCGAGCATGTACTAAAAAAATTTTTTTTAAATCGAGGATGTACTAAAAAAAATTTTTTCATATCAAGGATGTACTAAAAAAATTTTTTTTAGATCGAGGATGTACTAAAAAAATTTTTTTAGATCGAGGATGTACTAAAAAATTTTTTTTTAAATCGAGGATGTACTAAAAAAATTTTTTTAGATCGAGGATGTACTAAAAAAATTTTTTTTAGGTCGAGGATGTACTAAAAAAATTTTTTTTAAATCGAGGATGTACTAAAAAAATTTTTTTAGATCGAGGATGTACTAAAAAAATTTTTTTTAGGTCGAGGATGTACTAAAAAAATTTTTTTAGATCGAGGATGTACTAAAAAATTTTTTTTTAGGTCGAGGATGTACTAAAAAAATTTTTTTAGATCGAGGATGTACTAAAAAAAATTTTTTTTAGATCGAGGATGTACTAAAAAATTTTTTTTAAATCGAGGATGTACTAAAAAAATTTTTTTCATATCAAGGATGTACTAAAAAAATTTTTTTTAGATCGAGGATGTACTAAAAAAATTTTTTTAGATCGAGGATGTACTAAAAAAATTTTTTTTAAATCGAGGATGTACTAAAAAAATTTTTTTAGATCGAGGATGTACTAAAAAAATTTTTTTTAGATCGAGGATGTACTAAAAAATTTTTTTTAAATCGAGGATGTACTAAAAAAAATTTTTTCATATCAAGGATGTACTAAAAAAATTTTTTTTAGATCGAGGATGTACTAAAAAAATTTTTTTAGATCGAGGATGTACTAAAAAATTTTTTTTAGGTCGAGGATGTACTAAAAAAATTTTTTCTAGATCGAGGATGTACTAAAAAAATTTTTTTTAGATCGAGGATGTACTAAAAAAATTTTTTTTAGATCGAGGATGTACTAAAAAAATTTTTTTAAATCGAGGATGTACTAAAAAAATTTTTTTTAAATCGAGGATGTACTAAAAAAATTTTTTTAGATCGAGGATGTACTAAAAAAATTTTTTTTTAGGTCGAGGATGTACTAAAAAAATTTTTTTAGATCGAGGATGTACTAAAAAAATTTTTTTAGATCGAGGATGTACTAAAAAATTTTTTTTAGGTCGAGGATGTACTAAAAAAATTTTTTTAGATCGAGGATGTAATAAAAAAATTTTTTTTAGATCGAGGATGTACTAAAAAAATTTTTTTTAGATCGAGGATGTACTAAAAAAATTTTTTTAAATCGAGGATGTACTAAAAAAATTTTTTTTAAATCGAGGATATACTAAAAAAATTTTTTTAGATCGAGGATGTACTAAAAAAATTTTTTTTAGGTCGAGGATGTACTAAAAAAATTTTTTTAAATCGAGGATGTACTAAAAAAATTTTTTTTAAATCGAGGATGTACTAAAAAAATTTTTTTAGATCGAGGATGTACTAAAAAAATTTTTTTTAGGTCGAGGATGTACTAAAAAAATTTTTTTAGATCGAGGATGTACTAAAAAAATTTTTTTAAATCGAGGATGTACTAAAAAAATTTTTTTTAAATCGAGGATGTACTAAAAAAATTTTTTTTAAATCGAGGATGTACTAAAAAAATTTTTTTAGATCGAGGATGTACTAAAAAAAATTTTTTTTAGGTCGAGGATGTACTAAAAAAATTTTTTTTAGGTCGAGGATGTACTAAAAAATTTTTTTTAGGTCGAGGATGTACTAAAAAAATTTTTTTAGACCGAGGATGTACTAAAAAAATTTTTTTTAGATCGAGGATGTACTAAAAAAATTTTTTTAGATCGAGGATGTACTAAAAAAATTTTTTTCATATCAAGGATGTACTAAAAAATTTTTTTTAGATCGAGGATGTACTAAAAAAATTTGTTTTGATCGAGGATGTACTAAAAAAATTTTTTTAGATCGAGGATGTACTAAAAAAATTTTTTTCATATCAAGGATGTACTAAAAAATTTTTTTTTAGATCGAGGATGTACTAAAAAAATTTTTTTCATATCAAGGATGTACTAAAAAAATTTTTTTAGATCAAGGATGTACTAAAAAAATTTTTTTTGATCGAGGATGTACTAAAAAAATTTTTTTCATATCAAGGATGTACTAAAAAAAATTTTTTTAGATCGAGGATGTACTAAAAAAATTTTTTTTGATCGAGGATGTACTAAAAAAATTTTTTTCATATCAAGGATGTACTAAAAAACATTTTTCATATCAAGGATGTACTAAAAAATTTTTTTTTAGATCGAGGATGTACTAAACAAATTTTTTTTGATCGAGGATGTACTAAAAAAATTTTTTTAGATCGAGGATGTATCAAAAAAAATTTTTTCATATCAAGGATGTACTAAAAAAATTTTTTCATATCAAGGATGTACTAAAAAATTTTTTTTTAGATCGAGGATGTACTAAAAAAATTTTTTCATATCAAGGATGTACTAAAAAAATTTTTTTTAGATCGAGGATGTACTAAAAAAATTTGTTTTGATCGAGGATGTACTAAAAAAATTTTTTTAGATCGAGGATGTACTAAAAAAAAATTTTTTCATATCAAGGATGTACTAAAAAAATTTTTTTTAGATCGAGGATGTACTAAAAAAATTTTTTTAGATCGAGGATGTACCAAAAAAAATTTTTTCATATCAAGGATGTACTAAAAAATTTTTTTTAGATCGAGGATGTACTAAAAAAATTTTTTTTGATCGAGGATGTACTAAAAAAATTTTTTTCATGTCAAGGATGTACTAAAAAAATTTTTTTAGATCGAGGATGTACTAAAAAAATTTTTTAGCTCGAGGATGTACTAAAAAAATTTTTTTAAATCGAGGATGTACTAAAAAAATTTTTTTAGATCGAGGATGTACTAAAAAAATTTTTTTTAGATCGAGGATGTACTAAAAAAATTTTTTTAGATCGAGGATGTACTAAAAAAATTTTTTTCATATCATGGATGTACTAAAAAAAGTTTTTTTAGATCGAGGATGTACTAAAAAATTTTTTTTAGATCGAAGATGTACTAAAAATTTTTTTTTAAATCGAAGATGTACTAAAAATATTTTTTTAGATCGAGGATGTACTAAAAAAATTTTTTTAGATCGAGGATGTACTAAAAAAATTTTTTTAGATCGAGGATGTACTAAAAAAATTTTTTTCATATCAAGGATGTACTAAAAAAATTTTTTTTAGATCGAGGATGTACTAAAAAAATTTTTTTAGATCGAGGATGTACTAGAAAATTTTTTTCATATCAAGGATGTACTAAAAAAATTTTTTTTAGATCGAGGATGTACTAAAAAAATTTTTTTCATATCAAGGATGTACTAAAAAAATTTTTTTTAGATCGAGGATGTACTAAAAAAAATTTTTTTGATCGAGGATGTACTAAAAAAATTTTTTTAGATCGAGGATGTACTAAAAAAATTTTTTTTTTGATCGAGGATGTACTAACAAAAATTTTTTTAGATCGAGGATGTACTAAAAAAATTTTTTTATATCGAGGATGTACTAAAAAAATTTTTTTAGATCGAGGATGTACTAAAAAAATTTTTTTTAGATCGAGGATGTACTACAAAAATTTTTTTTAGACCAAGGATGTACTAAAAAATTTTTTTTTAGATCGAGGATGGACTAAAAAAATTTGTTTTGATCGAGGATGTACTAAAAAAATTTTTTTTGATCGAGGATGTACTAAAAAAATTTTTTTCATATCAAGGATGTACTAAAAAAATTTTTTTTAGATCGAGGATGTACTAAAAAAAATTTTTTCATATCAAGGATGTACTAAAAAATTTTTTTTAGATCGAGGACGTACTAAAAAAATTTTTTATAGTTCGAGGATGTACTAAAAAAATTTTTTTTAGATCGTGGATTAACTAAAAAAATTTTTTTAGATCGAGGATGTACTAAAAAAAATTTTTTCATATCAAGGATGTACTAAAAAATTTTTTTATATCGAGGATGTACTAAAAAAAATTTTTTTAGATCGAGGATGTATAAAAAAAATTTTTTTAGATCGAGGATGTACTAAAAAAATTTTTTTCATATCAAGGATGTACTAAAAAAATTTTTTTTAGATCGAGGATGTACTAAAAAAAATTTTTTTGATCGAGGATGTACCAAAAAAATTTTTTTTGATCGAGGATGTACTAAAAAAATTTTTTTAGATCGAGGATGTACTAAAAAAATTTTTTTCAGATCAAGGATGTACTAAAAAAATTTTTTTTGATCGAGGATGTACTAAAAAATTTTTTCATATCAAGGATGTACTAAAAAAATTTGTTTAGATCGAGGATGTACTAAAAAAATTTTTTTCATATCAAGGATGTACTAAAAAAATTTTTTTTGATCGAGGATGTACTAAAAAAATTTTTTTAGATCGAGGATGTACTAAAAAAATTTTTTTTGATCGAGGATGTACTAAAAAAATTTTTTTTAGATCGAGGATGTACTAAAAAAATTTTTTAGATCGAGGATGTACTACAAAATTTTTTTCATATCAAGGATGTACTAAAAAAATTTTTTTTGATCGAGGATGTACTAAAAAAATTTTTTAGATCGAGGATGTACTAAAAAAAATTTTTTCATATCAAGGATGTACTAAAAAAATTTTTTTTCGATCGAGGATGTACTAAAAAAATTTTTTTTGATCGAGGATGTACTAAAAAAATTTTTTTAGATCGAGGATGTACTAAAAAAATTTTTTCATATCAAGGATGTACTAAAAAAATTTTTTTTAGATCGAGGATGTACTAAAAAAATTTTTTTTGATCGAGGATGTACTAAAAAAATTTTTTTAGATCGAGGATGTACTAAAAAAATTTTTTTTGATCGAGGATGTACTAAAAAAATTTTTTTTAGATCGAGGATGTACTAAAAAAATTTTTTTTGATCGAGGATGTACTAAAAAAAATTTTTTCATATCAAGGATGTACTAATAAAATTTTTTTTAGATCAAGGATGTACTAAAAAAATTTTTTTTGATCGAGGATGTACTAAAAAAATTTTTTTCATATCAAGGATGTACTAAAAAAATTTTTTTTGATCGAGGATGTACTAAAAAAATTTTTTTCATATCAAGGATGTACTAAAAAAATTTTTTTTGATCGAGGATGTACTAAAAAAATTTTTTTGATCGAGGATGTACTAAAAAAATTTTTTTTGATCGAGGATGTACTAAAAAAATTTTTTTTAGATCAAGGATGTACTAAAAAAATTTTTTTTAGATCAAGGATGTACTAAAAAAATTTTTTCATATCAAGGATGTACTAAAAAAATTTTTTTAGATCGAGGATGTACTAAAAAAATTTTTTTTCATATCAAGGATGTACTAAAAAAATTTTTTTTGATCGAGGATGTACTAAAAAAATTTTTTTAGATCGAGGATGTACTAAAAAAATTTTTTTTAAATCGAGGATGTGCTAAAAAAATTTTTTTTTGTTCGAGGATGTACTAAAAAAATTTTTTTTAGATCGAGAATGTACTAAAAATAATTTTTTTAGATCGAGGATGTATTAAAAAATTTTTTTTAGATCGAGGATGTACTAAAAAATTTTTTAAGATCGAGGATGTACTAAAATTTTTTTTAGATCGAGGATGTACTAACAAAAATTTTTTTAGATCGATGATGTACTAAAAAAATTTTTTTTAGATCGAGGATGTACTAAAAAAATTTTGTTTAGATCGAGGATGTACTAAAAAAATTTTTTTTAGATCGAGGATGTACTAAAAAAATTTTTTTTGATCGAAGATGTACTAAAAAAATTTTTTTTAGATCGAGGATGTACTAAAAAAATTTTTTTCATATCAAGGATGTACTAAAAAAATTTTTTTTTAGATCGAGGATGTACTAAAAAAAATTTTTTAGATCGAGGATGTACTAAAAAAATTTTTTTCATATCAAGGATGTACTAAAAAAATTTTTTTTAGATCGAGGATGTACTAAAAAAATTTTTTTTGATCGAGGATGTACTAAAAAAATTTTTTTAGATCGAGGATGTACTAAAAAAAATTTTTTCATATCAAGGATGTACTAAAACATTTTTTTTAGATCGAGGATGTACTAAAAAAATTTTTTTTGATCTAGGATGTACTAAAAAAATTTTTTTTAGATCGAGGATGTACTAAAAAAATTTTTTTAGATCGAGGATGTACTAAAAAAATTTTTTTCATATCAAGGATGTACTAAAAAAATTTTTTTTAGATCGAGGATGTACTAAAAAAATTTTTTTAGATCGAGGATGTACTAAAAAAATTTTTTTTAAATCGAGGATGTACTAAAAAAATTTTTTTAGATCGAGGATGTACTAAAAAAATTTTTTTTAGATCGAGGATGTACTAAAAATTTTTTTTTAAATCGAGGATGTACTAAAAAAAATTTTTTCATATCAAGGATGTACTAAAAAAATTTTTTTTAGATCGAGGATGTACTAAAAAAATTTTTTTAGATCGAGGATGTGCTTAAAAAATTTTTTTTAAATCGAGGATGTACTAAAAAAATTTTTTTAGATCGAGGATGTACTAAAAAAATTTTTTTTAGGTCGAGGATGTACTAAAAAAATTTTTTTAGATCGAGGATGTACTAAAAAAATTTTTTTTAGGTCGAGGATGTACTAAAAAAATTTTTTTAGATCGAGGATGTACTAAAAAAGTTTTTTTAGATCGAGGATGTACTAAAAAAATTTTTTTTAGATCGAGGATGTACTAAAAAAATTTTTTTAGATCGAGGATGTGCTAAAAAAATTTTTTTTAGATCGAGGATGTACTAAAAAATTTTTTTTAAATCGAGGATGTACTAAAAAAAATTTTTTCATATCAAGGATGTACTAAAAAAATTTTTTTTAGATCGAGGATGTACTAAAAAAATTTTTTTTAGATCGAGGATGTACTAAAAAAATTTTTTTAGATCGAGGATGTACTAAAAAAATTTTTTTTAAATCGAGGATGTACTAAAAAAATTTTTTTAGATCGAGGATGTACTAAAAAAATTTTTTTTAGATCGAGGATGTACTAAAAAATTTTTTTTAAATCGAGGATGTACTAAAAAAAATTTTTTCATATCAAGGATGTACTAAAAAAATTTTTTTTAGATCGAGGATGTACTAAAAAAATTTTTTTAGATCGAGGATGTACTAAAAAAATTTTTTTTAAATCGAGGATGTACTAAAAAAATTTTTTTAGATCGAGGATGTACTAATAAAATTTTTTTTAGGTCGAGGATGTACTAAAAAAATTTTTTTAGATCGAGGGTGTACTAAAAAAATTTTTTTTAGGTCGAGGATGTACTAAAAAAATTTTTTTAGATCGAGGATGTACTAAAAAAATTTTTTTTAGATCGAGGATGTACTAAAAAAATTTTTTTAAATCGAGGATGTACTAAAAAAATTTTTTTTAAATCGAGGATGTACTAAAAAAATTTTTTAGATCGAGGATGTACTAAAAAAATTTTTTTTAGATCGAGGATGTACTAAAAAATTTTTTATAGATCGAGGATGTACTAAAAAAATTTTTTTTAAATCGAGGATGTACTAAAAAAATTTTTTTAGATCGAGGATGTACTAAAAAAATTTTTTTTAGATCGAGGATGTACTAAAAAAATTTTTTTAGATCGAGGATGTGCTAAAAAAATTTTTTTTAGATCGAGGATGTACTAAAAAATTTTTTTTAAATCGAGGATGTACTAAAAAAAATTTTTTCATATCAAGGATGTACTAAAAAAATTTTTTTTAGATCGAGGATGTACTAAAAAAATTTTTTTTAGATCGAGGATGTACTAAAAAAATTTTTTTAGATCGTGGATGTGCTAAAAAAATTTTTTTTAGATCGAGGATGTACTAAAAAATTTTTTTTAAATCGAGGATGTACTAAAAAAAATTTTTTCATATCAAGGATGTACTAAAAAAAATTTTTTTAGATCGAGGATGTACTAAAAAAATTTTTTAGATCGAGGATGTACTAAAAAAATTTTTTTAGATCGAGGATGTACTAAAAAAATTTTTTTTAGATCGAGGATGTACTAAAAAAATTTTTTTAGATCGAGGATGTACTAAAAAAATTTTTTTTAAATCGAGGATGTACTAAAAAAATTTTTTTAGATCGAGGATGTACTAAAAAAATTTTTTTTAAATCGAGGATGTACTAAAAAAATTTTTTTAGATCGAGGATGTACTAAAAAATTTTTTTTAGATCGAGGATGTACTAAAAAAATTTTTTTAGATCGAGGATGTACTATTAAATTTTTTTAGATCGAGGATGTACTAAAAAAATTTTTTTAGATCGAGGATGTACTAAAAAAATTTTTTTTAGATCGAGGATGTACTAAAAAAATTTTTTTTAGATCGAGGATGTACTAAAAAAAATTTTTTAGATCGAGGATGTACTAAAAAAAATTTTTTTAGATCGAGGATGTACTAAAAAAAATTTTTTAGATCGAGGATGTACTAAAAAAAATTTTTTTAAATCGAGGATGTACTAAAAAAATTTTTTTAGATCGAGGATGTACTAAAAATATTTTTTTTAGATCGAGGATGTACTAAAAAAATTTTTTTTGATCGAGGATGTACTAAAAAAATTTTTTTAGATCGAGGATGTACTAAAAAAATTTTTTTAGATCGAGGATGTACTAAAAAAAATTTTTTCATATCAAGGATGTACTAAAAAAATTTTTTTTAGATCGAGGATGTACTAAAAAAATTGTTTTTGATCTAGGATGTACTAAAAAAATTTTTTTTAGATCGAGGATGTACTAAAAAAATTTTTTTAGATCGAGGATGTACTAAATAAATTTTTTTAGATCGAGGATGTACTAAAAAAATTTTTTTAGATCGAGGATGTACTAAAAAAATTTTTTTTGATCGAGGATATACTAAAAAATTTTTTAGATCGGGGATGTACTAAAAAAAATTTTTTCATATCAAGGATGTACTAAAAAAATTTTTTTTAGATCGAGGATGTACTAAAAAAATTTTTTTTAGATCGAGGATGTACTAAAAAAATTTTTTTAGATCGAGGATGTACTAAAAAAAATTTTTTCATATCAAGGATGTACTAAAAAAATTTTTTTTAGATCGAGGATGTACTAAAAAAATTTTTTTTAGATCGAGGATGTACTAAAAAAATTTTTTTTGATCGAGGATGTACTAAAAAAATTTTTTTAGATCGAGGATGTACTAAAAAAAATTTTTTCATATCAAGGATGTACTAAAAAATTTTTTTTAGATCGAGGATGTACTAAAAAAATTTTTTTTGATCGAGGATGTACTAAAAAAATTTTTTTCATATCAAGGATGTACTAAAAAATTTTTTTTAGATCGAGTATGTACTAAAAAAATTTTTTTAGATCGAGGATGTACTAAAAAAATTTTTTTTAGATCGAGGATGTACTAAAATAATTTTTATTGATCGAGGATGTACTAAAAAAATTTTTTTTAGATCGAGGATGTACTAAGAAAATTTTATTAGATCGAGGATGTACTAAAAAAAATTTTTTCACATCAAGGATGTACTAAAAAAATTTTTTTTAGATCGATGATGTACTAAAAAAATTTTTTTAGATCGAGGATGTACTATAAAAATTTTTTTAGATCGAGGATGTACTAAAAATTTTTTTTTTGATCGAGGATGTAATAACAAAATTTTTTATAGATCGAGGATGTAGTAAAAAAAATTTTTTTAGATCGAGGATGTACTAAAAAAAATTTTTTTAGATCGAGGATGTACTAAAATAATTTTTTTTGATCTAGGATGTACTAAAAAAATTTTTTTTAGATCGAGGATGTACTAAAAAAATTTTTTTGATCGAGGATGTACTAAAAAAATTTTTTTTGATCGAGGATGTACTAAAAAAATTTTTTTTAGATCGAGGATGTACTAAAAATTTTTTTTTAGATCGAGGATGTACTAAAAAAATTTTTTTAGATCGAGGATGTACTAAAAAAATTTTTTTTGATCGAAGATGTACTAAAAAAATTTTTTTAGATCGAGGATGTACTAAAAAAATTTTTTTAGATCGAGGATGTACTAAAAAAAATTTTTTCATATCAAGGATGTACTAAAAAATTTTTTTTTAGATCGAGGATGTACTAAAAAAATTTTTTTTGATCGAGGATGTACTAAAAAAATTTTTTTTAGATCGAGGATGTACTAAAAAAATTTTTTTAGATCGAGGATGTACTAAAAAAATTTTTTAAGATCGAGGATGTACTAAAAAAATTTTTTCATATCAAGGATGTACTAAAAAATTTTTTTTTAGATCGAGGATGTACTAAAAAAATTTTTTTTGATCGAGGATGTACTAAAAAAATTTTTTTTAGATCGAGGATGTACTAAAAAAATTTTTTTAGATCGAGGATGTACTAAAAAAATTTTTTTAGATCGAGGATGTACTAAAAAAAATTTTTTCATATCAAGGATGTACTAAAAAAATTTATATTAGATCGAGGATGTACTAAAAAAATTTTTTTTGATCGAGGATGTACTAAAAAAATTTTTTTAGATCGAGGATGTACTAAAAAAAAATTTTTCATATCAAGGATGTACTAAAAAATTTTTTTTTAGATCGAGGATGTACTAAAAAAATTTTTTCATATCAAGGATGTACTAAAAAATTTTTTTTTAGATCGAGGATGTACTAACAAAATTTTTTTTAGATCGAGGATGTACTAAAAAAATTTTTTTTGATCGAGGATGTACTAAAAAAATTTTTTTAGATCGAGGATGTACTAAAAAAAATTTTTTCATATCAAGGATGTACTAAAAAATTTTTTTTAGATCGATGATGTACTAAAAAAATTTTTTTAGATCGAGGATGTACTAAAAAAATTTTTTTAGATCGAGGATGTACTAAAAAAATTTTTTCATATCAAGGATGTACTAAAAAAATTTTTTTAGATCGAGGATGTACTAAAAAATTTTTTTTCATATCAAGGATGTAGTAAAAAAATTTTTCTTAGATCGAGGATGTACTAAAAAATTTTTTTTTGATCGAGGATGTACTAAAAAAATTTTTTTTAGATCGAGGATGTACTAAAAAAATTTTTTTTGATCGAGGATGTACTAAAAAAATTTTTTTTAGATCGAGGATGTACTAAAAAATTTTTTTTTGATCGAGGATGTACTAAAAAAATTTTTTTAGATCGAGGATGTGCTAAAAAAATTTTTTTTGATCGAGGATGTACTAAAAAAATTTTTTTAGATCGAGGATGTACTAAAAAAATTTTTTTTGATCAAGGATGTACTAAAAAAATTTTTTTAGATCGAGGATGTACTAAAAAAATTTTTTTCATATCAAGGATGTACTAAAAAATTTTTTTTTAGATCGAGGATGTACTAAAAAATTTTTTTTAGATCGAGGATGTACTAAACAAATTTTTTTTGATCAAGGATGTACAAAAAAAATTTTTTTTAGATCGAGGATGTACTAAAAAATTTTTTTTAGATCGAGGATGTACTAAAAAAATTTTTTTTGATCGAGGATGTACTAAAAAAATTTTTTTAGATCGAGGATGTACTAAAAAAATTTTTTTTGATCGAAGATGTACTAAAAAAATTTTTTCATATCAAGGATGTACTAAAAAATTTTTTTAGATCGAGGATGTACTAAAAAAATTTTTTTAGATCGAGGATGTACTAAAAAAAAATTTTTTAGATCGAGGATGTGCTAAAAAAATTTTTTTTGATCTAGGAAGTACTAAAAAAATTTTTTTTAGATCGAGGATGTACTAAAAAAATTTTTTTTGATCTAGGAAGTACTAAAAAAATTTTTTTTAGATCGAGGATGTACTAAAAAAATTTTTTTTGATCGAGGATGTACTAAAAAAATTTTTTTCATATCAAGGATGTACTAAAAAATTTTTTTTTAGATCGAGGATGTACTAAAAAATTTTTTTTAGATCGAGGATGTACTAAACAAATTTTTTTTGATCAAGGATGTACAAAAAAAATTTTTTTTAGATCGAGGATGTACTAAAAAATTTTTTTTAGATCGAGGATGTACTAAAAAAATTTTTTTTGATCGAGGATGTACTAAAAAAATTTTTTTAGATCGAGGATGTACTAAAAAAATTTTTTTTGATCGAAGATGTACTAAAAAAATTTTTTCATATCAAGGATGTACTAAAAAATTTTTTTAGATCGAGGATGTACTAAAAAAATTTTTTTAGATCGAGGATGTACTAAAAAAATTTTTTTAGATCGAGGATGTACTAAAAAATTTTTTTTTGATCTAGGAAGTACTAAAAAAATTTTTTTTATATCGAGGAAGTACTAAAAAAATTTTTTTGGATCGAGGATGTACTAAAAAAATTTTTTTTGATCGAGGATGTACAAAAAAAATTTTTTTAGATCGAGGATGTACAAAAAAAAATTTTTTCATATCAAGGATGTACTAAAAAATTTTTTTTTAGATCGAGGATGTACTAAAAAAATTTTTTTTGATCTAGGATGTACTAAAAAATTTTTTTTTGATCGAGGATGTACTAAAAAAATTTTTTAGATCGAGGATGTACTAAAAAATTTTTTTTAGATCGAGGATGTACTAAAAAAATTTTTTTCATATCAAGGATGTACTAAAAAAATTTTTTTTAGATCGAGGATGTACTAAAAAATTTTTTTTCATATCAAGGATGTACTTAAAAAATTTTTTTTTAGATCGAGGATGTACTAAAAATTTTTTTTTTGATCGAGGATGTACTAAAAAAATTTTTTTTGATCAAGGATGTACTAAAAAAATTTTTTTTAGATCGAGGATGTACTAAAAAAATTTTTTTTGATCGAGGATGTACTAAAAAAATTTTTTTAGATCGAGGATGTACTAAACAAAAATTTTTCATATCAAGGATGTACTAAAAAAATTTTTTTCAGATCGAGGATGTACTAAAAAAATTTTTTTTGATCGAGGATGTACTAAAAATATTTTTTTAGATCGAGGATGTACTAAAAAAAATTTTTCATATCAAGGATGTACTAAAAAAATTTTTTTTAGATCGAGGATGTACTAAAAAAATTTTTTTTGATCGAGGATGTACTAAAAAAATTTTTTTTAGATCGAGGATGTACTAAAAAAATTTTTTTTGATCGAGGATGCACTAAAAAAATTTTTTTAGATCGAGGATGTACTAAAAAAAATTTTTTCATATCAAGGATGTACTAAAAAATTTTTTTTTAGATCGAGGATGTACTAAAAAAAATTTTTTTTGATCGAGGATGTACTAACAAAATTTTTTTAGATCGAGGATGTACTATAAAAATTTTTTTTAGATCGAGGATGTACTAAAAAAATTTTTTTCATATCAAGGATGTACTAAAAAATTTTTTTTTAGATCGAGGATGTACTAAAAAAATTTTTTTTGATCGAGGATGTACTAAAAAAATTTTTTTAGATCGAGGATGTACTAAAAAAATTTTTTTAGATCAAGGATGTACTAGAAAAATTTTTTTTAAATCGAGGATGTACTAAAAAAATTTTTTTAGATCGAGGATGTACTAAAAAAATTTTTTTTAGATCGAGGATGTACTAAAAATTTTTTTTAGATCGAGGATGTACTAAAAAAATTTTTTTAGATCGAGGATGTACTAAAAAAATTTTTTTCATATCCTGGATGTACTAACAAAAATTTTTTTCATATCAAGGATGTACTAAAAAAATTTTTTTTAGATCGAGGATGTACAAAAAAATTTTTTTTTGATCGAGGATGTACTAAAAAAATTTTTTTAGATCGAGGATGTACTATAAAATTTTTTTTTAAGATCGAGGATGGACTAAAAAATTTTTTTAAATCGAGGATGTACTAAAAAAATTTTTTTAGATCGAGGATGTACTAGAAAAATTTGTTTTAAATCGAGGATGTACTAAAAAAATTTTTTTTAGATCGAGGATGTACTAAAAAAATTTTTTTAGATCGAGGATGTACTAAAAAAAATTTTTTCATATCAAGGATGTACTAAAAAAATTTTTTTTAGATCGAGGATGTACTAAAAAATTTTTTTTCATATCAAGGATGTACTAAAAAAATTTTTTTTAGATCGAGGATGTACTAAAAAAATTTTTTTTGATCGAGGATGTACTAAAAAAATTTTTTTTAGATCGAGGATGTACTAAAAAAATTTTTTTCATATCAAGGATGTACTAAAAAAATTTTTTTTAGATCGAGGATGTACTAAAAAATTTTTTTTGATCGAGGATGTACTAAAAAAATTTTTTTAGATCGAGGATGTACTAAAAAAAATTTTTTCATATCAAGGATGCACTAAAAAAATTTTTTTTAGATCGAGGATGTACTAAAAAAATTTTTATTGATCGAGGATGTACTAAAAAAATTTTTTTCATATCAAGGATGTACTGAAAAAATTTTTTTTAGATCGAGGATGTACTAAAAATTTTTTTTTGATCGAGGATGTACTAAAAAAATTTTTTTTAGATCGAGGATGTACTAAAAAAATTTTTTTCATATCAAGGATGTACTAAAAAATTTTTTTTAGATCGAGGATGTACTAAAAAAATTTTTTTAGATCGAGGATGTACTAAAAAAATTTTTTTAGATCGAGGATGTACTAAAAAAATTTTTTTTGATCAAGGATGTACTAAAAAAATTTTTTTAGATCGAGGATGTACTAAAAAAATTTTTTTAGATCGAGGATGTACTAAAAAAATTTTTTTTGATCAATGATGTACTAAAAAAATTTTTTTAGATCGAGGATGTACTAAAAAAATTTTTTTAGATCGAGGATGTACTAAAAAAATTTTTTTTGATCGAGGATGTACTAAAAAAATTTTTTTAGATCGAGGATGTACTAAAAAAATTTTTTTCATATCAAGGATGTACTAAAAAATTTTTTTTTAGATCGTGGATGTACTAAAAAAATTTTTTTTGATCGAGGATGTACTAAAAAAATTTTTTTAGATCGAGGATGTACTAAAAAAATTTTTTTTGATCAAGGATGTACTAAAAAAATTTTTTTCGATCGAGGATGTACTAAAAAAATTTTTTTCATATCAAGGATGTACTAAAAAATTTTTTTTTAGATCGAGGATGTACTAAAAAATTTTTTTTCATATCAAGGATGTACTAAAAAAATTTTTTTAGATCGAGGATGTACTAAAAAAATTTTTTTTGATCGAGGATGTACTAAAAAAATTTTTTTTAGATCGAGGATGTACTAAAAAAATTTTTTTAGATCGAGGATGTACTAAAAAAATTTTTTTAGATCGAGGATGTACTAAAAAATTTTTTTTAGATCGAGGATGTACTAAAAAAATTTTTTTTGATCGAGGATGTACTAAAAAAATTTTTTTAGATCGAGGATGTGCTAAAAAAATTTTTTTTGATCGAGGATGTACTAAAAAAATTTTTTTAGATCGAGGATGTACTAAAAAAATTTTTTTTGATCAAGGATGTACTAAAAAAATTTTTTTAGATCGAGGATGTACTAAAAAAATTTTTTTCATATCAAGGATGTACTAAAAAATTTTTTTTTAGATCGAGGATGTACTAAAAAATTTTTTTTAGATCGAGGATGTACTAAACAAATTTTTTTTGATCAAGGATGTACAAAAAAAATTTTTTTTAGATCGAGGATGTACTAAAAAATTTTTTTTAGATCGAGGATGTACTAAAAAAATTTTTTTTGATCGAGGATGTACTAAAAAAATTTTTTTAGATCGAGGATGTACTAAAAAAATTTTTTTTGATCGAAGATGTACTAAAAAAATTTTTTCATATCAAGGATGTACTAAAAAATTTTTTTAGATCGAGGATGTACTAAAAAAATTTTTTTAGATCGAGGATGTACTAAAAAAAAATTTTTTAGATCGAGGATGTGCTAAAAAAATTTTTTTTGATCTAGGAAGTACTAAAAAAATTTTTTTTAGATCGAGGATGTACTAAAAAAATTTTTTTTGATCTAGGAAGTACTAAAAAAATTTTTTTTAGATCGAGGATGTACTAAAAAAATTTTTTTTGATCGAGGATGTACTAAAAAAATTTTTTTCATATCAAGGATGTACTAAAAAATTTTTTTTTAGATCGAGGATGTACTAAAAAATTTTTTTTAGATCGAGGATGTACTAAACAAATTTTTTTTGATCAAGGATGTACAAAAAAAATTTTTTTTAGATCGAGGATGTACTAAAAAATTTTTTTTAGATCGAGGATGTACTAAAAAAATTTTTTTTGATCGAGGATGTACTAAAAAAATTTTTTTAGATCGAGGATGTACTAAAAAAATTTTTTTTGATCGAAGATGTACTAAAAAAATTTTTTCATATCAAGGATGTACTAAAAAATTTTTTTAGATCGAGGATGTACTAAAAAAATTTTTTTAGATCGAGGATGTACTAAAAAAATTTTTTTAGATCGAGGATGTACTAAAAAATTTTTTTTTGATCTAGGAAGTACTAAAAAAATTTTTTTTATATCGAGGAAGTACTAAAAAAATTTTTTTGGATCGAGGATGTACTAAAAAAATTTTTTTTGATCGAGGATGTACAAAAAAAATTTTTTTAGATCGAGGATGTACAAAAAAAAATTTTTTCATATCAAGGATGTACTAAAAAATTTTTTTTTAGATCGAGGATGTACTAAAAAAATTTTTTTTGATCTAGGATGTACTAAAAAATTTTTTTTAGATCGAGGATGTACTAAAAAAATTTTTTAGATCGAGGATGTACTAAAAAATTTTTTTTAGATCGAGGATGTACTAAAAAAATTTTTTTCATATCAAGGATGTACTAAAAAAATTTTTTTTAGATCGAGGATGTACTAAAAAATTTTTTTTCATATCAAGGATGTACTTAAAAAATTTTTTTTTAGATCGAGGATGTACTAAAAATTTTTTTTTTGATCGAGGATGTACTAAAAAAATTTTTTTTGATCAAGGATGTACTAAAAAAATTTTTTTTAGATCGAGGATGTACTAAAAAAATTTTTTTTGATCGAGGATGTACTAAAAAAATTTTTTTAGATCGAGGATGTACTAAACAAAAATTTTTCATATCAAGGATGTACTAAAAAAATTTTTTTTAGATCGAGGATGTACTAAAAAAATTTTTTTTGATCGAGGATGTACTAAAAATATTTTTTTAGATCGAGGATGTACTAAAAAAAATTTTTCATATCAAGGATGTACTAAAAAAATTTTTTTTAGATCGAGGATGTACTAAAAAAATTTTTTTTGATCTAGGATGTACTAAAAAAATTTTTTTTAGATCGAGGATGTACTAAAAAAATTTTTTTTGATCGAGGATGTACTAAAAAAATTTTTTTCATATCAAGGATGTACTAAAAAATTTTTTTTTAGATCGAGGATGTACTAAAAAATTTTTTTTGATCGAGGATGACTAAAAAAATTTTTTTTGATCGAGGATGTACTAAAAAAATTTTTTTCATATCAAGGATGTACTAAAAAAATTTTTTTTGATCGAGGATGTACTAAAAAAATTTTTTTAGATCGAGGATGTACTAAAAAAAATTTTTTCATATCAAGGATGTACTAAAAAAATTTTTTTTAGATCGAGGATGTACTAAAAATTTTTTTTTTGATCTAGGATGTACTAAAAAAATTTTTTTTAGATCGAGGATGTACTAAAAACATTTTTTTAGATCGAGGATGTACTAAAAAAATTTTTTTAGATCGAGGATGTACTAAAAAAAATTTTTTTAGATCGAGGATGTACTAAAAAAATTTTTTTTGATCTAGGAAGTACTAAAAAAATTTTTTTTAGATCGAGGATGTACTAAAAAAATTTTTTTTGATCTAGGATGTACTAAAAAAATTTTTTTTAGATCGAGGATGATCTAAAAAAATTTTTTTTGATCGAGGATGTACTAAAAAAATTTTTTTCATATCAAGGATGTACTAAAAAATTTTTTTTTAGATCGAGGATGTACTAAAAAATTTTTTTTGATCGAGGATGACTAAAAAAATTTTTTTTGATCGAGGATGTACTAAAAAAATTTTTTTCATATCAAGGATGTACTAAAAAAATTTTTTTTAGATCGAGGATGTACTAAAAAAATTTTTTTTAGATCGAGGATGTACTAAAAAAATTTTTTTTGATCGAGGATGTACTAAAAAAATTTTTTTAGATCGAGGATGTACTAAAAAAAATTTTTTCATATCAAGGATGTACTAAAAAAATTTTTTTTAGATCGAGGATGTGCTAAAAAAATTTTTTTTGATCTAGGATGTACTAAAAAAATTTTTTTTAGATCGAGGATGTACTAAAAAAATTTTTTTAGATCGAGGATGTACTAAAAAAATTTTTTTAGATCGAGGATGTACTAAAAAAAATTTTTTTAGATCGAGGATGTACTAAAAAAATTTTTTTTGATCGAGGATGTACTAAAAAAATTTTTTTTGATCGAGGATGTACTAAAAAAATTTTTTTTAGATCGAGTATGTACTAAAAAAATTTTTTTAGATCGAGGATGTACTAAAAAATTTTTTTTAGATCGAGGATGTACTAAAAAAATTTTTTCATATCAAGGATGTACTAAAAAAATTTTTTTTAGATCGAGGATGTACTAAAAAAATTTTTTTTGATCGAGGATGTACTAAAAAAATTTTTTTAGATCGAGGATGTACTAAAAAAAATTTTTTCATATCAAGGATGTACTAAAAATTTTTTTTTTAGATCGAGGATGTACTAAAAAAATTTTTTTTGATCTAGGATGTACTAAAAAAATTTTTTTTAGATCGAGGATGTACTAAAAAAATTTTTTTAGATCGAGGATGTACCAAAAAATTTTTTTTAGATCGAGGATGTACTAAAAAAATTTTTTTAGATCGAGGATGTACTAAAAAAATTTTTTCATATCAAGGATGTACTAAAAAAATTTTTTTTGATCTAGGATGTACAAAAAAAATTTTTTATAGATCGAGGATGTACTAAAAAAATTTTTTTAGATCGAGGATGTACTAAAAAAATTTTTTTTGATCGAGGATGTACTAAAAAAATTTTTTTAGATCGAGGATGTACCTAAAAAAAATTTTTTCATATCAAGGATGTACTAAAAAATTTTTTTTTAGATCGAGGACGTACTAAAAAAATTTTTTTTGATCTAGGATGTACTAAAAAAATTTTTTTTAGATCGAGGATGTACTAAAAAAATTTTTTTAGATCGAGGATGTACTAAAAAATTTTTTTTAGATCGAGGATGTACTAAAAAAATTTTTTCATATCAAGGATGTACTAAAAAAATTTTTTTTAGATCGAGGATGTACTAAAAAAATTTTTTTTGATCGAGGATGTACTAAAAAAATTTTTTTCATATCAAGGATGTACTAAAAAATTTTTTTTTAGATCGAGGATGTACTAAAAAAATTTTTTTAGATCGAGGATGTACTAAAAAAAATTTTTTCATATCAAGGATGTACTAAAAAAATTTTTTTTAGATCGAGGATGTACTAAAAATTTTTTTTTTGATCTAGGATGTACTAAAAAAATTTTTTTTAGATCGAGGATGTACTAAAAACATTTTTTTAGATCGAGGATGTACTAAAAAAATTTTTTTAGATCGAGGATGTACTAAAAAAAATTTTTTTAGATCGAGGATGTACTAAAAAAATTTTTTTTGATCTAGGAAGTACTAAAAAAATTTTTTTTAGATCGAGGATGTACTAAAAAAATTTTTTTTGATCGAGGATGTACTAAAAAAATTTTTTTCATATCAAGGATGTACTAAAAAATTTTTTTTTAGATCGAGGATGTACTAAAAAATTTTTTTTGATCGAGGATGACTAAAAAAATTTTTTTTGATCGAGGATGTACTAAAAAAATTTTTTTCATATCAAGGATGTACTAAAAAAATTTTTTTTAGATCGAGGATGTACTAAAAAAATTTTTTTAGATCGAGGATGTACTAAAAAATTTTTTTTAGATCGAGGATGTACTAAAAAAATTTTTTCATATCAAGGATGTACTAAAAAAATTTTTTTTAGATCGAGGATGTACTAAAAAAATTTTTTTTGATCGAGGATGTACTAAAAAAATTTTTTTCATATCAAGGATGTACTAAAAAATTTTTTTTTAGATCGAGGATGTACTAAAAAAATTTTTTTAGATCGAGGATGTACTAAAAAAAATTTTTTCATATCAAGGATGTACTAAAAAAATTTTTTTTAGATCGAGGATGTACTAAAAATTTTTTTTTTGATCTAGGATGTACTAAAAAAATTTTTTTTAGATCGAGGATGTACTAAAAACATTTTTTTAGATCGAGGATGTACTAAAAAAATTTTTTTAGATCGAGGATGTACTAAAAAAAATTTTTTTAGATCGAGGATGTACTAAAAAAATTTTTTTTGATCTAGGAAGTACTAAAAAAATTTTTTTTAGATCGAGGATGTACTAAAAAAATTTTTTTTAGATCGAGGATGATCTAAAAAAATTTTTTTTGATCGAGGATGTACTAAAAAAATTTTTTTCATATCAAGGATGTACTAAAAAATTTTTTTTTAGATCGAGGATGTACTAAAAAATTTTTTTTGATCGAGGATGACTAAAAAAATTTTTTTTGATCGGGGATGTACTAAAAAAATTTTTTTCATATCAAGGATGTACTAAAAAAATTTTTTTTAGATCGAGGATGTACTAAAAAAATTTTTTTTAGATCGAGGATGTACTAAAAAAATTTTTTTTGATCGAGGATGTACTAAAAAAATTTTTTTAGATCGAGGATGTACTAAAAAAAATTTTTTCATATCAAGGATGTACTAAAAAAATTTTTTTTAGATCGAGGATGTGCTAAAAAAATTTTTTTTGATCTAGGATGTACTAAAAAAATTTTTTTTAGATCGAGGATGTACTAAAAAAATTTTTTTAGATCGAGGATGTACTAAAAAAATTTTTTTAGATCGAGGATGTACTAAAAAAAATTTTTTCATATCAAGGATGTACTAAAAAATTTTTTTTTAGATCGAGGATGTACTAAAAAAATTTTTTTTGATCTAGGATGTACTAAAAAAATTTTTTTTAGATCGAGGATGTACTAAAAAAATTTTTTTAGATCGAGGATGTACTAAAAAAAATTTTTTTAGATCGAGGATGTACTAAAAAAATTTTTTTTGATCGAGGATGTACTAAAAAATTTTTTTTTGATCGAGGATGTACTAAAAAAATTTTTTTTAGATCGAGGATGTACTAAAAAAATTTTTTTAGATCGAGGATGTACTAAAAAATTTTTTTTAGATCGAGGATGTACTAAAAAAATTTTTTCATATCAAGGATGTACTAAAAAAATTTTTTTTAGATCGAGGATGTACTAAAAAAATTTTTTTTGATCGAGGATGTACTAAAAAAATTTTTTTAGATCGAGGATGTACTAAAAAAAATTTTTTCATATCAAGGATGTACTAAAAAATTTTTTTTTAGATCGAGGATGTACTAAAAAAATTTTTTTTGATCTAGGATGTACTAAAAAAATTTTTTTTAGATCGAGGATGTACTAAAAAAATTTTTTTAGATCGAGGATGTACTAAAAAATTTTTTTTAGATCGAGGATGTACTAAAAAAATTTTTTTAGATCGAGGATGTACTAAAAAAATTTTTTCATATCAAGGATGTACTAAAAAAATTTTTTTTTGATCTAGGATGTACAAAAAAAAATTTTTTTAGATCGAGGATGTACTAAAAAAATTTTTTTAGATCGAGGATGTACTAAAAAAATTTTTTTTGATCGAGGATGTACTAAAAAAATTTTTTTAGATCGAGGATGTACCTAAAAAAAATTTTTTCATATCAAGGATGTACTAAAAAATTTTTTTTTAGATCGAGGATGTACTAAAAAAATTTTTTTTGATCTAGGATGTACTAAAAAAATTTTTTTTAGATCGAGGATGTACTAAAAAAATTTTTTTTAGATCGAGGATGTACTAAAAAAATTTTTTTTAGGTCAAGGATGTACTAAAAAAATTTTTTTAGATCGAGGATGTACTAAAAAAATTTTTTTTGATCGAGGATGTACTAAAAAAATTTTTTTAGATCGAGGATGTACTAAAAAAAATTTTTTCATATCAAGGATGTACTAAAAAATTTTTTTTTAGATCGAGGATGTACTAAAAAATTTTTTTTAGATCGAGGATGTACTAAAAAAATTTTTTCATATCAAGGATGTACTAAAAAAATTTTTTTTGATCTAGGATGTACAAAAAAAATTTTTTTTAGATCGAGGATGTACTAAAAAAATTTTTTTAGATCGAGGATGTACTAAAAAAATTTTTTTTGATCGAGGATGTACTAAAAAAATTTTTTTAGATCGAGGATGTACCTAAAAAAAAATTTTTCATATCAAGGATGTACTAAAAAATTTTTTTTTAGATCGAGGATGTACTAAAAAAATTTTTTTTGATCTAGGATGTACTAAAAAAATTTTTTTTAGATCGAGGATGTACTAAAAAAATTTTTTTAGATCGAGGATGTACTAAAAAATTTTTTTTAGATCGAGGATGTACTAAAAAAATTTTTTCATATCAAGGATGTACTAAAAAAATTTTTTTTAGATCGAGGATGTACTAAAAAAATTTTTTTTAGATCGAGGATGTACTAAAAAAATTTTTTTTAGGTCAAGGATGTACTAAAAAAATTTTTTTAGATCGAGGATGTACTAAAAAAATTTTTTTTGATCGAGGATGTACTAAAAAAATTTTTTTAGATCGAGGATGTACTAAAAAAAATTTTTTCATATCAAGGATGTACTAAAAAATTTTTTTTTAGATCGAGGATGTACTAAAAAATTTTTTTTAGATCGAGGATGTACTAAAAAAATTTTTTCATATCAAGGATGTACTAAAAAAATTTTTTTTGATCTAGGATGTACAAAAAAAATTTTTTTTAGATCGAGGATGTACTAAAAAAATTTTTTTAGATCGAGGATGTACTAAAAAAATTTTTTTTGATCGAGGATGTACTAAAAAAATTTTTTTAGATCGAGGATGTACCTAAAAAAAAATTTTTCATATCAAGGATGTACTAAAAAATTTTTTTTTAGATCGAGGATGTACTAAAAAAATTTTTTTTGATCTAGGATGTACAAAAAAAATTTTTTTTTAGATCGAGGATGTACTAAAAAAATTTTTTTAGATCGAGGATGTACTAAAAAAATTTTTTTTGATCGAGGATGTACTAAAAAAATTTTTTTAGATCGAGGATGTACCTAAAAAAAAATTTTTCATATCAAGGATGTACTAAAAAATTTTTTTTTAGATCGAGGATGTACTAAAAAAATTTTTTTTAGATCTAGGATGTACAAAAAAAATTTTTTTTAGATCGAGGATGTACTAAAAAAATTTTTTTAGATCGAGGATGTACTAAAAAAATTTTTTTTGATCGAGGATGTACTAAAAAAATTTTTTTAGATCGAGGATGTACCTAAAAAAAAATTTTTCATATCAAGGATGTACTAAAAAATTTTTTTTTAGATCGAGGATGTACTAAAAAAATTTTTTTTGATCTAGGATGTACAAAAAAAATTTTTTTTAGATCGAGGATGTACTAAAAAAATTTTTTTAGATCGAGGATGTACTAAAAAAATTTTTTTTGATCGAGGATGTACTAAAAAAATTTTTTTAGATCGAGGATGTACTAAAAAAAATTTTTTCATATCAAGGATGTACTAAAAAATTTTTTTTTAGATCGAGGATGTACTAAAAAATTTTTTTTAGATCGAGGATGTACTAAAAAAATTTTTTCATATCAAGGATGTACTAAAAAAATTTTTTTTGATCTAGGATGTACAAAAAAAATTTTTTTTAGATCGAGGATGTACTAAAAAAATTTTTTTAGATCGAGGATGTACTAAAAAAATTTTTTTTGATCGAGGATGTACTAAAAAAATTTTTTTAGATCGAGGATGTACCTAAAAAAAAATTTTTCATATCAAGGATGTACTAAAAAATTTTTTTTTAGATCGAGGATGTACTAAAAAAATTTTTTTTGATCTAGGATGTACAAAAAAAATTTTTTTTAGATCGAGGATGTACTAAAAAAATTTTTTTAGATCGAGGATGTACTAAAAAATTTTTTTTAGATCGAGGATGTACTAAAAAAATTTTTTCATATCAAGGATGTACTAAAAAAATTTTTTTTAGATCGAGGATGTACTAAAAAAATTTTTTTTAGATCGAGGATGTACTAAAAAAATTTTTTTTAGGTCAAGGATGTACTAAAAAAATTTTTTTAGATCGAGGATGTACTAAAAAAATTTTTTTTGATCGAGGATGTACTAAAAAAATTTTTTTAGATCGAGGATGTACTAAAAAAAATTTTTTCATATCAAGGATGTACTAAAAAATTTTTTTTTAGATCGAGGATGTACTAAAAAATTTTTTTTAGATCGAGGATGTACTAAAAAAATTTTTTCATATCAAGGATGTACTAAAAAAATTTTTTTTGATCTAGGATGTACAAAAAAAATTTTTTGGATCGAGGATGTACTAAAAAAATTTTTTTAGATCGAGGATGTACTAAAAAAATTTTTTTTGATCGAGGATGTACTAAAAAAATTTTTTTAGATCGAGGATGTACCTAAAAAAAAATTTTTCATATCCAGGATGTACTAAAAAATTTTTTTTTAGATCGAGGATGTACTAAAAAAATTTTTTTTGATCTAGGATGTACTAAAAAAATTTTTTTTAGATCGAGGATGTACTAAAAAAATTTTTTTAGATCGAGGATGTACTAAAAAATTTTTTTTAGATCGAGGATGTACTAAAAAAATTTTTTCATATCAAGGATGTACTAAAAAAATTTTTTTTAGATCGAGGATGTACTAAAAAAATTTTTTTTAGATCGAGGATGTACTAAAAAAATTTTTTTTAGATCAAGGATGTACTAAAAAAATTTTTTTAGATCGAGGATGTACTAAAAAAATTTTTTTTGATCGAGGATGTACTAAAAAAATTTTTTTAGATCGAGGATGTACTAAAAAAATTTTTTCATATCAAGGATGTACTAAAAAATTTTTTTTTAGATCGAGGATGTACTAAAAAAATTTTTTTTGATCTAGGATGTACTAAAAAAATTTTTTTTAGATCGAGGATGTACTAAAAAAATTTTTTTAGATCGAGGATGTACTAAAAAATTTTTTTTCATATCAAGGATGTACTAAAAAATTTTTTTTTAGATCGAGGATGTACTAAAAATTTTTTTTTGATCGAGGATGTACTAAAAAAAATTTTTTTGATCAAGGATGTACTAAAAAAATTTTTTTTAGATCGAGGATGTACTAAAAAAATTTTTTTTGATCGAGGATGTACTAAAAAAATTTTTTTCATATCAAGGATGTACTAAAAAATTTTTTTTTAGATCGAGGATGTACTAAAAAAATTTTTTTAGATCGAGGATGTACTAAAAAAAATTTTTTCATATCAAGGATGTACTAAAAAAATTTTTTTTAGATCGAGGATGTACTAAAAAATTTTTTTTTGATCTAGGATGTACTAAAAAAATTTTTTTTAGATCGAGGATGTACTAAAAAAATTTTTTTTAGATCGAGGATGTACTAAAAAAATTTTTTTAGATCGAGGATGTACTAAAAAAAATTTTTTTAGATCGAGGATGTACTAAAAAAATTTTTTTAGATCGAGGATGTACTAAAAAAAATTTTTTTAGATCGAGGATGTACTAAAAAAATTTTTTTTGATCCAGGAAGTACTAAAAAAATTTTTTTTAGATCGAGGATGTACTAAAAAAATTTTTTTTAGATCGAGGATGTACTAAAAAAATTTTTTTTGATCGAGGATGTACTAAAAAAATTTTTTTCATATCAAGGATGTACTAAAAAATTTTTTTTTAGATCGAGGATGTACTAAAAAATTTTTTTTGATCGAGGATGACTAAAAAAATTTTTTTTGATCGAGGATGTACTAAAAAAATTTTTTTCATATCAAGGATGTACTAAAAAAATTTTTTTTAGATCGAGGATGTACTAAAAAAATTTTTTTAGATCGAGGATGTACTAAAAAAAATTTTTTCATATCAAGGATGTACTAAAAAAATTTTTTTTAGATCGAGGATGTACTACAAAAATTTTTTTAGATCGAGGATGTACTAAAAAAAATTTTTTTAGATCGAGGATGTACTAAAAAAATTTTTTTTGATCTAGGATGTACAAAAAAAATTTTTTTTAGATCGAGGATGTACTAAAAAAATTTTTTTAGATCGAGGATGTACTAAAAAAATTTTTTTTGATCGAGGATGTACTAAAAAAATTTTTTTAGATCGAGGATGTACTAAAAAAAATTTTTTCATATCAAGGATGTACTAAAAAATTTTTTTTTAGATCGAGGATGTACTAAAAAAATTTTTTCATATCAAGGATGTACTAAAAAAATTTTTTTTAGATCGAGGATGTACTAAAAAAATTTTTTTAGATCGAGGATGTACTAAAAAAATTTTTTTTAGATCGAGGATGTACTAAAAAAATTTTTTTTAGATCAAGGATGTACTAAAAAAATTTTTTTAGATCGAGGATGTACTAAAAAAATTTTTTTTGATCGAGGATGTACTAAAAAAATTTTTTTAGATCGAGGATGTACTAAAAAAAATTTTTTCATATCAAGGATGTACTAAAAAATTTGTTTTTAGATCGAGGATGTACTAAAAAAATTTTTTTTGATCTAGGATGTACTAAAAAAATTTTTTTTAGATCGAGGATGTACTAAAAAAATTTTTTTAGATCGAGGATGTACTAAAAAATTTTTTTTCATATCAAGGATGTACTAAAAATTTTTTTTTTAGATCGAGGATGTACTAAAAAAATTTTTTTAGATCGAGGATGTACTAAAAAAAATTTTTTCATATCAAGGATGTACTAAAAAAATTTTTTTTAGATCGAAGATGTACTAAAAATTTTTTTTTTGATCTAGGATGTACTAAAAAAATTTTTTTTAGATCGAGGATGTACTAAAAAAATTTTTTTAGATCGAGGATGTACTAAAAAAATTTTTTTAGATCGAGGATGTACTAAAAAAAATTTTTTTAGATCGAGGATGTACTAAAAAAAATTTTTTTGATCTAGGAAGTACTAAAAAAATTTTTTTTAGATCGAGGATGTACTAAAAAAATTTTTTTTGATCTAGGATGTACTATAAAAATTTTTTTTAGATCGAGGATGATCTAAAAAAATTTTTTTAGATCGAGGATGTACTAAAAAAAATTTTTTCATATCAAGGATGTACTAAAAAAAATTTTTTTTAGATCGAGGATGTACTAAAAAAATTTTTTTTGATCGAGGATGTACTAAAAAAATTTTTTTAGATCGAGGATGTACTAAAAAAATTTTTTTAGATCGAGGATGTACTAAAAAAATTTTTTTTTGCTCGAGGATGTACTAAAAAAATTTTTTTAGATCGAGGATGTACTAAAAAAATTTTTTTAGATCGAGAATGTACTAAAAAAATTTTTTTCATATCAAGGATGTACTAAAAAATTTTTTTTTAGATCGAGGATGTACTAAAAAATTTTTTTTTATCGAGGATGTACTAAAAAAAATTTTTTCATATCAAGGATGTACTAAACAAATTTGTTTTAGATCGAGGATGTACTAAAAAAATTTTTTTTGATCGAGGATGTACTAAAAAATTTTTTTTAGATCGAGGATGTACTAAAAAAATTTTTTTAGATCGAGGATGTACTAAAAAAATTTTTTTTGATCGAGGATGTACTAAAAAAATTTTTTTAGATCGAGAATGTACTAAAAAAATTTTTTTAGATCGAGGATGTACTAAAAAATTTTTTTTAGATCGAGGATGTACTAAAAAATTTTTTTTAGATCGAGGATGTACTAAAAAAATTTTTTTTGATCGAGGATGTACTAAAAAATTTTTTTTAGATCGAGGATGTACTAAAAAAATTTTTTTAGATCGAGAATGTACTAAAAAAATTTTTTTCATATCAAGGATGTACTAAAAAATTTTTTTTTAGATCGAGGATGTACTAAAAAATTTTTTTTTATCGAGGATGTACTAAAAAAATTTTTTTCATATCAAGGATGTACTAAACAAATTTGTTTTAGATCGAGGATGTACTAAAAAAATTTTTTTTGATCGAGGATGTACTAAAAAATTTTTTTTAGATCGAGGATGTACTAAAAAAATTTTTTTAGATCGAGGATGTACTAAAAAAATTTTTTTTGATCGAGGATGTACTAAAAAAATTTTTTTAGATCGAGAATGTACTAAAAAATTTTTTTTTAGATCGAGGATGTACTAAAAAAATTTGTTTTAGATCGAGGATGTACTAAAAAATTTTTTTTAGATCGAGGATGTACTAAAAAAATTTTTTTTGATCGAGGATGTACTAAAAAATTTTTTTTAGATCGAGGATGTACTAAAAAAATTTTTTTTAGATCGAGGATGTACTAAAAAAATTTTTTTAGATCGAGGATGTACTAAAAAAAATTTTTTCATATCAAGGATGTACTAAAAAAATTTTTTTTAGATCGAGGATGTACTAAAAAAATTTTTTTTGATCGAGGATGTACTAAAAAAATTTTTTTAGATCGAGAATGTACTAAAAAAATTTTTTTCATATCAAGGATGTACTAAAAAATTTTTTTTTAGATCGAGGATGTACTAAAAAATTTTTTTTTAGATCGAGGATGTACTAAAAAAAATTTTTTCATATCAAGGATGTACTAAAAAAAATTTTTTTTAGATCGAGGATGTACTAAAAAAATTTTTTTTGATCGAGGATGTACTAAAAAAATTTTTTTAGATCGAGGATGTACTAAAAAAATTTTTTTAGATCGAGGATGTACTAAAAAAATTTTTTTTGCTCGAGGATGTACTAAAAAAATTTTTTTAGATCGAGGATGTACTAAAATAATTTTTTTAGATCGAGAATGTACTAAAAAAATTTTTTTCATATCAAGGATGTACTAAAAAATTTTTTTTTAGATCGAGGATGTACTAAAAAATTTTTTTTTATCGAGGATGTACTAAAAAAAATTTTTTCATATCAAGGATGTACTAAACAAATTTGTTTTAGATCGAGGATGTACTAAAAAAATTTTTTTTGATCGAGGATGTACTAAAAAATTTTTTTTTAGATCGAGGATGTACTAAAAAAAATTTTTTCATATCAAGGATGTACTAAAAAAATTTTTTTAGATCGAGGATGTACTAAAAAAATTTTTTTTAGATCGAGGATGTACTAAAAAAATTTTTTTAAATCGAGAATGTACTAAAAAAATTTGTTTTAGATCGAGGATGTACTAAAAAATTTTTTTTAGATCGAGGATGTACTAAAAAAATTTTTTTTGATCGAGGATGTACTAAAAAATTTTTTTTAGATCGAGGATGTACTAAAAAAATTTTTTTTAGATCGAGGATGTACTAAAAAAATTTTTTTAGATCGAGGATGTACTAAAAAAAATTTTTTCATATCAAGGATGTACTAAAAAAATTTTTTTTAGATCGAGGATGTACTAAAAAAATTTTTTTGGTCGAGGATGTACTAAAAAATTTTTTTTAGATCGAGGATGTACTAAAAAAATTTTTTTAGATCGAGGATGTACTAAAAAAATTTTTTTTGATCGAGGATGTACTAAAAAAATTTTTTTAGATCGAGAATGTACTAAAAAAATTTTTTTCATATCAAGGATGTACTAAAAAAATTTGTTTTAGATCGAGGATGTACTAAAAAAATTTTTTTAGATCGAGGATGTACTAAAAAAAATTTTTTTGATCGAGGATGTACTAAAAAAATTTTTTTAGATCGAGGATGTACTAAAAAAAATTTTTTCATATCAAGGATGTACTAAAAAAATTTTTTTAGATCGAGGATGTACTAAAAAAATTTTTTTTGATCGAGGATGTACTAAAAAATTTTTTTTGATCGAGGATGTACTAAAAAATTTTTTTTTAGATCGAGGATGTACAAAAAAAATTTTTTCATATCAAGGATGTACTAAAAAAATTTGTTTTAGATCGAGGATGTACTAAAAAAATTTTTTTTGATCGAGGATGTACTAAAAAAAGTTTTTTAGATCGAGGATGTACTAAAAAAAAATTTTTCATATCAAGGATGTACTAAAAAAATTTTTTTAGATCGAGGATGTACTAAAAAAAATTTTTTTGATCGAGGATGTACTAAAAAAATTTTTTTAGATCGAGGATATACTAAAAAAATTTTTTTCATATCAAGGATGTACTAAAAATATTTTTTTTAGATCAAGGATGTACTAAAAAAATTTTTTTTGATCGAGGATGTACTAAAAAAATTTTTTTTGATCGAGGATGTACTAAAAAAATTTTTTTAGATCGAGGATGTACTAAAAAAATTTTTTTAGATCGAGGATGTACTAAAAAAATTTTTTTCATATCAAGGATGTACTAAATAAATTTTTTTTAGATCGAGGATGTACTAAAAAATTTTTTTAGATCGAGTATGTACTAAAAAAATATGTTTCATATCAAGGATGTACTAAAAAAATTTTTTTTAGATCGAGGATGTACTAAAAAAATTTTTTTTGATCGAGGATGTAGTAAAAAAATTTTTTTAGATCGAGGATGTACTAAAAAAAATTTTTTCATATCAAGGATGTACTAAAAAAATTTTTTTTAGATCAAGGATGTACTAAAAAATTTTTTTTTAGATCGAGGATGTACTAAAAATATTTTTTTTAGATCAAGGATGTACTAAAAAAAATTTTTTTGATCGAGGATGTACTAAAAAAATTTTTTTTGATCGAGGATGTACCAAAAAAATTTTTTTTGATCGAGGATGTACTAAAAAAATTTTTTTAGATCGAGGATGTACTAAAAAAATTTTTTTAGATCGAGGATGTACTAGAAAATTTTTTTTAAATCGAGGATGTACTAAAAAAATGTTTTTTAGGTGGAGGATGTACTAAAAAAATTTTTTTAGATCGAGGATGTACTAAAAAATTTTTTTAAATCGAGGATGTACTAAAAAAAATTTTTTCATATCAAGGATGTACTAAAAAAATTTTTTTTAGATCGAGGATGTACTAAAAAAAATTTTTTCAGATCGAGGATGTACTAGAAATTTTTTTTTTAAATCGAGGATGTACTAAAAAAATTTTTTTCATATCAAGGATGTACTAAAAAATTTTTTTTTAGATCGAGGATGTACTAAAAAATTTTTTTTTATCGAGGATGTACTAAAAAAAATTTTTTCATATCAAGGATGTACTAAACAAATTTGTTTTAGATCGAGGATGTACTAAAAAAATTTTTTTTGATCGAGGATGTACTAAAAAATTTTTTTTTAGATCGAGGATGTACTAAAAAAAATTTTTTCATATCAAGGATGTACTAAAAAAATTTGTTTTAGATCGAGGATGTACTAAAAAATTTTTTTTAGATCGAGGATGTACTAAAAAAATTTTTTTTGATCGAGGATGTACTAAAAAATTTTTTTTAGATCGAGGATGTACTAAAAAAATTTTTTTTAGATCGAGGATGTACTAAAAAAATTTTTTTAGATCGAGGATGTACTAAAAAAAATTTTTTCATATCAAGGATGTACTAAAAAAATTTTTTTTAGATCGAGGATGTACTAAAAAAATTTTTTTTGATCGAGGATGTACTAAAAAAATTTTTTTAGATCGAGGATGTACTAAAAAAATTTTTTTAGATCGAGGATGTACTAAAAAAATTTTTTTTGATCGAGGATGTACTAAAAAAATTTTTTTAGATCGAGAATGTACTAAAAAAATTTTTTTCATATCAAGGATGTACTAAAAAATTTTTTTTTAGATCGAGGATGTACTAAAAAATTTTTTTTTAGATCGAGGATGTACTAAAAAAAATTTTTTCATATCAAGGATGTACTAAAAAAAATTTTTTTTAGATCGAGGATGTACTAAAAAAATTTTTTTTGATCGAGGATGTACTAAAAAAATTTTTTTAGATCGAGGATGTACTAAAAAAATTTTTTTAGATCGAGGATGTACTAAAAAAATTTTTTTTGCTCGAGGATGTACTAAAAAAATTTTTTTAGATCGAGGATGTACTAAAAAAATTTTTTTAGATCGAGAATGTACTAAAAAAATTTTTTTCATATCAAGGATGTACTAAAAAATTTTTTTTTAGATCGAGGATGTACTAAAAAATTTTTTTTTATCGAGGATGTACTAAAAATAATTTTTTCATATCAAGGATGTACTAAACAAATTTGTTTTAGATCGAGGATGTACTAAAAAAATTTTTTTTGATCGAGGATGTACTAAAAAATTTTTTTTAGATCGAGGATGTACTAAAAAAAATTTTTTCATATCAAGGATGTACTAAAAAAATTTGTTTTAGATCGAGGATGTACTAAAAAATTTTTTTTAGATCGAGGATGTACTAAAAAAATTTTTTTTGATCGAGGATGTACTAAAAAATTTTTTTTAGATCGAGGATGTACTAAAAAAATTTTTTTTAGATCGAGGATGTACTAAAAAAATTTTTTTAGATCGAGGATGTACTAAAAAAAATTTTTTCATATCAAGGATGTACTAAAAAAATTTTTTTTAGATCGAGGATGTACTAAAAAAATTTTTTTTGATCGAGGATGTACTAAAAAAATTTTTTTAGATCGAGGATGTACTAAAAAAATTTTTTTAGATCGAGGATGTACTAAAAAAATTTTTTTTGATCGAGGATGTACTAAAAAAATTTTTTTAGATCGAGAATGTACTAAAAAAATTTTTTTCATATCAAGGATGTACTAAAAAAATTTGTTTTAGATCGAGGATGTACTAAAAAAATTTTTTTTGATCGAGGATGTACTAAAAAAATTTTTTTAGATCGAGGATGTACTAAAAAAAAATTTTTCATATCAAGGATGTACTAAAAAAATTTTTTTAGATCGAGGATGTACTAAAAAAAATTTTTTTGATCGAGGATGTACTAAAAAAATTTTTTTAGATCGAGGATGTACTAAAAAAAATTTTTTCATATCAAGGATGTACTAAAAAAATTTTTTTAGATCGAGGATGTACTAAAAAAATTTTTTTTGATCGAGGATGTACTAAAAAATTTTTTTTGATCGAGGATGTACTAAAAAATTTTTTTTTAGATCGAGGATGTACAAAAAAAATTTTTTCATATCAAGGATGTACTAAAAAAATTTGTTTTAGATCGAGGATGTACAAAAAAAATTTTTTTTGATCGAGGATGTACTAAAAAAGGTTTTTTAGATCGAGGATGTACTAAAAAAAAATTTTTCATATCAAGGATGTACTAAAAAAATTTTTTTAGATCGAGGATGTACTAAAAAAAATTTTTTTGATCGAGGATGTACTAAAAAAATTTTTTTAGATCGAGGATGTACTAAAAAAAATTTTTTCATATCAAGGATGTACTAAAAAAATTTGTTTTAGATCGAGGATGTACTAAAAAAATTTTTTTAGATCGAGGATGTACTAAAAAAATTTTTTTCATATCAAGGATGTACTACAAAATTTTTTTTTAGATCGAGGATGTACTTAAAAAATTTTTTTTGATCGAGGATGTACTAAAAAAATTTTTTTCATATCAAGGATGTACTACAAAATTTTTTTTTAGATCGAGGATGTACTTAAAAAATTTCTTTAGATCGAGGATGTACTAAAAAAATTTTTTTCATATCAAGGATGTACTACAAAATTTTTTTTTAGATCGAGGATGTACTTAAAAAATTTTTTTAGATCGAGGATGTACTAAAAAAATTTTTTCATATCAAGGATGTACTAAAAAATTTTTTTTTAGATCGAGGATGTACTAAAAAAAATTTTTTCATATCAAGGATGTACTAAAAAATTTTTTTTTAGATCGAGGATGTACTTAAAAAATTTTTTTAGATCGAGGATGTACTAAAAAAATTTTTTTCATATCAAGGATGTACTACAAAATTTTTTTTTAGATCGAGGATGTACTTAAAAAATTTTTTTAGATCGAGGATGTACTAAAAAAATTTTTTTCATATCAAGGATGTACTACAAAATTTTTTTTTAGATCGAGGATGTACTAAAAAAATTTTTTTAGATCGAGGATGTACTAAAAAAATTTTTTTCATATCAAGGATGTACTACAAAATTTTTTTTTAGATCGAGGATGTACTTAAAAAATTTTTTTAGATCGAGGATGTACTAAAAAAATTTTTTCATATCAAGGATGTACTAAAAAATTTTTTTTTAGATCGAGGATGTACTAAAAAAAATTTTTTCATATCAAGGATGTACTAAAAAATTTTTTTTTAGATCGAGGATGTATTAAAAAATTTTTTTTTGATCGAGGATGTACTAAAAAAATTTTTTTTGATCAAGGATGTACTAAAAAAATTTTTTTCATATCAAGGATGTACTAAAAAATTTTGTTTTAGATCGAGGATGTACTAAAAAAATTTTTTTTGATCGAGGATGTACTAAAAAAATTTTTTTAGATCGAGGATGTACTAAAAACATTTTTTTCATATCAAGGATGTACTAAAAAAATTTTTTTCATATCAAGGATGTACTACAAAATTTTTTTTTAGATCGAGGATGTACTTAAAAAATTTTTTTAGATCGAGGATGTACTAAAAAAATTTTTTCATATCAAGGATGTACTAACAAATTTTTTTTTAGATCGAGGATGTACTAAAAAAAATTTTTTCATATCAAGGATGTACTAAAAAATTTTTTTTTAGATCGAGGATGTACTTAAAAAATTTTTTTAGATCGAGGATGTACTAAAAAAATTTTTTTCATATCAAGGATGTACTACAAAATTTTTTTTTAGATCGAGGATGTACTTAAAAAATTTTTTTAGATCGAGGATGTACTAAAAAAATTTTTTTCATATCAAGGATGTACTACAAAATTTTTTTTTAGATCGAGGATGTACTTAAAAAATTTTTTTAGATCGAGGATGTACTAAAAAAATTTTTTTCATATCAAGGATGTACTACAAAATTTTTTTTTAGATCGAGGATGTACTTAAAAAATTTTTTTAGATCGAGGATGTACTAAAAAAATTTTTTTCATATCAAGGATGTACTACAAAATTTTTTTTAGATCGAGGATGTACTAAAAAAATTTTTTTAGATCGAGGATGTACTAAAAAAATTTTTTTCATATCAAGGATGTACTACAAAATTTTTTTTTAGATCGAGGATGTACTTAAAAAATTTTTTTTAAATCGAGGATGTACTAAAAAAATTTGTTTAGATCGAGGATGTACTAAAAAAATTTTTTTAGATCGAGGATGTACTAAAAAATTTTTTTTAGATCGAGGATGTACTAAAAAAATTTTTTTAGATCGAGGATGTACTAAAAAAATTTTTTTAGATCGAGGATGTACTAAAAAAATTTTTTTCATATCAAGGTTGTACTAAAAAAATTTTTTTTAGATCGAGGATGTACTAAAAAAATTTTTTCATATCAAGGATGTACTAAAAAAATTTTTTTAGATCGAGGATGTACTAAAAAAATTTTTTTGATCGAGGATGTACTAAACAAATTTTTTTTTTAGATCGAGGATGTACTAAAAAAATTTTTTTTAAATCGAGGATGTACTAAAAAAATTTGTTTAGATCGAGGATGTACTAAAAAAATTTTTTTAGATCGAGGATGTACTAAAAAAATTTTTTTAGATCGAGGATGTACTAAAAAAAATTTTTTAGATCGAGGATGTACTAAAAAAATTTTTTTCATATCAAGGTTGTACTAAAAAAATTTTTTTTAGATCGAGGATGTACTAAAAAAATTTTTTCATATCAAGGATGTACTAAAAAAATTTTTTTAGATCGAGGATGTACTAAAAAAATTTTTTTGATCGAGGATGTACTAAACAAATTTTTTTTTTAGATCGAGGATGTACTAAAAAATTTTTTTTTATATCGAGGATGTACTAAAAAAATTTTTTTTAGATCGAGGATGTACTAAAAAAATTTTTTTTGATCGAGGATGTACTAAAAAAATTTTTTTTAGTACATCCTCGATCTAAAAAAATTTTTTTAGTACATCCTCGATCAAAAAAAATTTTTTTAGTACATCCTCGATATGAAAAAAATTTTTTTAGTACATCCTCGATCAAAAAAAATTTTTTTAGTACATCCTCGATCTAAAAAAAATTTTTTTAGTACATCCTTGATATGAAAAAAATTTTTTTAGTACATCCTCGATCTAAAAAAATTTTTTAGTACATCCTCGATCTAAAAAAAATTTTTTTAGTACATCCTTGATATGAAAAAATTTTTTTAGTACATCCTCGATCTAAAAAAAATTTTTTTAGTACATCCTTGATATGAAAAAAATTTTTTTAGTACATCCTCGATAAAAAAAAATTTTTTAGTACATCCTCGATCAAAAAAAATTTTTTTTAGTACATCCTCGATCTAAGAAAATTTTTGTAGTACATCCTCGATCAAAAAAAATTTTTTTAGTACATCCTCGATCTAAAAAAAATTTTTTTAGTACATCCTCGATATGAAAAAAATTTTTTTAGTACATCCTCGATCAAATAAAATTTTTTTAGTACATCCTCGATCTAAAAAAAATTTGTTTAGTACATCCTTGATATGAAACATATTTTTTTAGTACATCCCCGATCTAAAAAAATTTTTTTAGTACATCCTCGATCTAAAAAAATTTTTTTTTAGTACATCCTTGATATGAAAAAATTTTTTTAGTACATCCTCGATCAAAAAAAATTTTTTTAGTACATCCTCGATGTAAAAAAAATTTTTTTAGTACATCCTCGATCTAAAAAAATTTTTTTAGTACATCCTCGATCTAAAAAAAAATTTTTTAGTACATCCTTGATATGAAAAAATTTTTTTTAGTACATCCTCGATCTAAAAAAATTTTTTTAATACATCCTCGATCAAAAAAAATTTTATTAGTACATCCTCGATCTAAAAAAAATTTTTTTAGTACATCCTTGATATGAAAAAAATTTTTTTAGTACATCCTCGATCAAAAAAAATTTTTTTAGTACATCCTCGATCTAAAAAAAAATTTTTTAGTACATCCTCGATCTAAACAAATTTTTTTAGTACATCCTCGATCTAAAAAAAATTTTTTTAGTACATCCTTGATATGAAAAAATTTTTTTTAGTACATCCTCGATCTAAAAAAATTTTTTTAATACATCCTCGATCAAAAAAAATTTTATTAGTACATCCTCGATCTAAAAAAAATTTTTTTAGTACATCCTTGATATGAAAAAAATTTTTTTAGTACATCCTCGATCAAAAAAAATTTTTTTAGTACATCCTCGATGTAAAAAAAATTTTTTTAGTACATCCTCGATCTAAAAAAATTTTTTTAGTACATCCTCGATCTAAAAAAAAATTTTTTAGTACATCCTTGATATGAAAAAATTTTTTTTAGTACATCCTCGATCTAAAAAAATTTTTTTAATACATCCTCGATCAAAAAAAATTTTATTAGTACATCCTCGATCTAAAAAAAATTTTTTTAGTACATCCTTGATATGAAAAAAATTTTTTTAGTACATCCTCGATCAAAAAAAATTTTTTTAGTACATCCTCGATCTAAAAAAAAATTTTTTAGTACATCCTCGATCTAAACAAATTTTTTTAGTACATCCTCGATCTAAAAAAAATTTTTTTAGTACATCCTCGATCTAAAAAAATTTTTTTAGTACATCCTCGATCAAATAAAATTTTTTTAGTACATCCTCGATCTAAAAAAAATTTGTTTAGTACATCCTTGATATGAAACATATTTTTTTAGTACATCCCC